>NC_087151.1:17065000-17357500 GCF_035594125.1 Scylla paramamosain
AGCCAAATTGACAAATTGTGAGAATGTCCTTATCTTCCAAAAACTTGGTCCATTTGTTCTTTATTGTCCTTTCACATATTTTTGCAATCACATTCATCAGCAAAACCAGTCTATAATTTAGTGGGTCTTGTGTGTCTCCTTTAAATATGGGTACAATGTTTGCCCTTTTCCAATCCTGTGGAACTATTGTGTGTGTGTGTGTGATGTTTTTGTTTTTATTGGATGTTTCATTTTAATCAACCATGTGATTTTTGCTTTTATTTATCACAGCACTAGCCCTAAAAGCAAAGAAGATTTAGAAGTAAAGCAAAGAAGATTTAGAAGTACATTTCCACCATAGGTGGAAAACCATAGGTTTTTTTTCTGAAATAAAAAGTTAACCTAATAGATGAAAAGAATTGAACAGTTTTGCCAAGATAATGTGGAAGTTGTGCACTTCATCCATAGAGTGGCATGAATGTTGGAAGAAATAATCTGCAACTCCCTATGAAGATATAATAAAGAATATGTAACTGTAAAGTTACCAGTCAGCTGTATTATATATATATATATATATATATATATATATATATATATATATATATATATATATATATATATATATATATATATATATACACACATATATAAATGCACACACACACACACACAATGGGAGGAGAAATAATAATGAAAAGTAATGAAAAAAAAAAAAGATTTGAGAGTAATGATTCAGGACACATTATCACCTGAAAGGCACATTAACAATATTCACCTCTACATACAGCTTGGTAACAAGCATCAGGGTGACATTTAATAATTTTATAAAGAAATGATGGAGAAAATTATAACAATCATGATACAACCTAAATTGGAATACGCAGCAGTAGTTTAGGCTCCACATAGAAAAAAAGATATATAGAAACTGGAAAGAATACAGAAGATAGTGATGAAGATGGCACCAGAATTGAAAGACTTAAGCTATGAAGAAAGACTTGAAGAGATGGGATAACCAACACAAGTGACAAGAGAAAGAGGAGACTTAATAACAATGTACAAATTAGTAAACAATATAGAAAGAATAGGCAGAAATGACTTGGTACCATAGATGGAGGAGGGAGAGAAACAGGCAAGGGGGCATGGGAAGAAAATAAAGAAGAGTGGATGTTCAAGCGACATCAAGAAATACATCTTCCTGTATAAAACTATTGAAATCTGGAATGATTTGAAGGAAGAGGTAGTTGTGGCAAACAGTGTACATATGTTTAAAGAGATACTGGATAAATTTGGTTATGGAGACAGGACGAAATGAGCTTTGGCTCATGCCCTGTACAATACAACTAGGTAAATACACACACACACACACACACACACACACACACACACACACACACACACACACACACACACACACACACACGACACAAGAGAGCAGACGTGTTTTTCTGTGCTCTGGCTGAGGACGTCATTTACCTAGAGGAAGCGGGTGAGTGTGGGAGAGAAGTTGGATTAGTGCTGTCCCGGTCTTTAGGTGTGATATTTTTTTTTTTTTATTTGTTTATATATATATATTTTTTTTCAAGCAATGTGGAGCTGTTGGAAAGATAGCAGATGATGAGGCTGGAGCTTGACCAAAACAAAAACAAACATCTTGGGCTAATAGCCCAAAGAGCAGAGTTAATCAAGTGACACCAGGCCTATAAAAAAAATTTATTCACCGCCCACAAATACTATGAGAGAAAAACTTTTGACTTTGAAGGCTTTTCAGATGCAAGTGGAAGGATTGGTCTTATAGAAGAACTGTTAAAAGGTTTGTCCAGCCAAGTTAACGAATTAGAGAAGAAATGTAACTATTTAGAGTTGAAAAACAAAGCTTGGAAAGAGAAATGCAGATTTCTGGAAAATAAGAGAAAGGATAACAATAGGATTTTGAATTATAAATACAAGGAATTGAGAAAAAATCTAGAAAGCTGCAAGGTAAAGATGGAGATTAATCAAGAAATAGTTGATAGTTATACTGTGTGGGAGAAGAAAGAAAGATGAAGAAACTTCTAATTTAAAGTAGATAATGAACAATTAGTTGAAAGATAAGGAAGAATTTGTAAAAAAAAAATAAAGCAGTAGCTAAAGTTATTAAAGAAAAGGAAGATTTGGCCTGAAACACTGTAAAGAAGAAAAAATACATCATTGGTTTTGGGATCAAGAAGGAAAAGATAGTAGCTTAACACGAGAAAGAGAGAGAAAAAGAAAAGAGTATTGCAGTTATCTAGTAAAAGTTGTGACTGAACATGAGAATGATTGGCAGGGAGAGATTGAGGAAGTAACAAGATTGGGGAAGTATGTTTAAGAAAAAAGCTGACCGATGAAGATTAAATTTAAATTGCAAACAGCAGCAGAAGAGGTACTAAGTGGAACATGGAGATTAGAAACAAAGGAGGAAAGTAAAAGCATCTGGATATGGAGACATGAATAAGGAGAGAGTGAAAACAAACGAATTGTGGAAGCAGGCTAAGGAAAAAAAAAATAAGCCAGAACAGAGGAGGAAAAGACTTCTACTTGAAAGTCAGGGACATGAGGTTGATAAAGTGGATGATTGGAAAAAAAAGAGAGTGGAGTGAGAAATTGAAGATTGCTTATACTAATGTGAATGGGTGGGTTACTTTCAGCACAGGTGAAACTAAATGAGTACTCAAGAGAGTATGCTCCAGATGTGATGGGAATTACTGAAATGAAGCTAAGTGACAACATTGAAGTGAATAATTTAGGTGAAGGAAAGTACAATGTATGGCTGAGAAACTGAAGTGAAAAACAAGGTGTAGTAATGATTTTGGTGAGAAAGGATTTATTGCCCCATGAGACTAATTGTGATTATGAATTGGCTGAACTGATTAAAGTTGAGGTGGTGTGTAGAGAAGGTAGAAAAAGAGGCTTTGCAGTGGTATATGTGTCTCCTTAAACAAATTCCTAGGGGCTTGTTTAATACAAGACTAAATTAGAAGAGATGTGTGAAGGACATGATGGCAAGCAGAGACAATCTAACAGGGTTAGATGGGAATTGTGGTCGGTGGACAGGATCAACAAGTCTTGGGGAGGAGAGTTGTTAAGGATGGCAGTGGAGAATTTAGTGACACAATGGGTGGAAGAGAACATAAGGTTCAGGGGAGAAGACAAACCCTCAAGGCTGGATTTAATTTTTATGAAAGAATCTGAAGTTGTTGAGGATATAGACTATAAATGTCCAAAAGGTGAAAGTGATCATGTGGTGGTGGAGTTTGAGAGTAGGAAGAAAATAGGAAAGAATGAGTACCACAGAATAGGAAGATTCAACTATGGAAGAACAGACTTTGGAAAACTGAGGAATTTCTTGAAGTGTATAGTATACTTAAAATGTATAAAGTGATAGGATGTGAGAAAGGCACAGGGACCTGATGGAGTATCTAATTGGGTGCTGAAGGAATGTAGAGATCAACTAGCACACGAGGTTTACAAACTCATCATAATTTAATTAAGGGAAGGAATGGTGCCCAAGATTGGAAAAAAAGCTGATATAGTCCACATATATAAGAATGGAAGCAAAGAAGAACCATCTAATTATAGACTGGTGTCATTAACAAATGTAGTGGCAAAAATGTGCAAAAGAATAGTGAAGCAAAGATGGAGTGAATATCTGGGAAAGAGAGAGATATTAACAGACAGACAATTCAGATTTAGAAAAGGAAAGTCATGTACAACAAATTTAATGTGCTTTTTCTCTAGAGTCATAGATATAGTACAAGAAAGAGAGGGATGGGCAAATTGTGTTCATTTGGACTTAATGAAAGTGTTCGATAAGGTGCACAGAAGAGACTGCTGTGGAAATTGGAAATATTAAAGAAAGTGTTTGATAAAGTGTCCACAAGAGATTGCTGTGGAAGGTGGAAATGTTTGTTGGGCTGAGAGGAGCACTCCTACATTGGATCAGTGACTTTCTGAGAGGAAGGGAAATGATAAAAGTGATCAAAGATAGGAAGTCATCATAACGAGAGGTAATTAGTGGTGTCCCACAGGGGTTGGTATTAGCACCAGTTATGTTTGCTATCTCTGTGAACGATATGATGGAAGAAGTGAATAGCTACATGAGTCTATTTGCTGATGATGTAAAATTAATGAGAAAAGTGGAGAAGATAGAGGATTGTGAAGCTCTACAGTAAGATCTGAATGTGATTTGGGATTGGAATGGCATTTTGAAAATGGAGTTTAATGTAAAAAAATGTGAAGTGTTGAAGTTTGGGCATAGTTGTGTGAGGTCAATCTTCATTTATAAATTGGGTAATGAGGAAAGAAGAGTGAATTATTGTCACTGATAAGCTGTTTCCAGAGGTACTTGTAAGTAGGAAGACAGGGGAAACATATAATCTCGTGAGAAACATAAGAGCAGCGTTCAACTATCTGGATGAAGAAATGATTAGGAATTTAATTGTGACAATGATAAGACCTCATTTAGAATATGTGGCAGTGATATGGTCTCTCAGCATTAAAAGGTACATAAAGAAATTAGAGAGAATACAATGAGTAGCGACAAAGTTGTTGCTGACCCTTTCAGACTTATCATATGAAGAGGGCCTAAAGAAACTAAACCTGCCCACCCTGGAAGAGAGAAGAGAGAGAGGTGACCTGATTGCCTTATATCAGATTTTGTTGGGGTGTGAAAAATTTGACCACTGTGATTTAGTGGTGAGAGACTTTAGAAGCACAAGAGTGCATGAGAAGAAGGTAAAGAAGGGTGTGTGTAGAAGTGATATTAAGAAGAACAGTTTCCTGCAAATGAGTGCAGGAATCTGGAATGAGCTGCAAAAAGAAGTAGTAAATGCAATAGCTTAACATGATTTTAAGGAAAAATTGGATGAGTAGATATCGAGACAGGACACCATGAACTTAGACTCCTCCTCCCACAAACCACAACTAGGTAAACAACTATGTAAATACAAAATGCAAAGAGGCCAGAAATTGTAAATCAAATACTTGGAATAGATGGAAAAAGAGGAAAACTGAGAGCAGATGGGAGGAATAAATTGATGTTAGAAACAAGTGCATTGAGATAATAAGAATGTAGAGAAGAAACTATGAAAGAGATATAATAGATGAGTGTATAAATGAACCCAAACTATTCTTTAGACATATTAATGGGAAGATGAAAAAGAAGGAAGGTGTATCAAGATTGAAAGTTGAAGGAAAAATCTATGAGGATGCACAGGGCATGGCAGAGGTTATGAACAGTAGTTTCAGACTGATATTTACTGTGGAAGGGGAGTTTGATGCTGGAAGGAATAAGTTGGTGAGGAATATAGTAAATACAGCCCCAGTCAGTTATGAAGAAATACTCAAGATGATGGAAGAATTTGATGTAAATAAAGCAACTGGTCCAGATGGAGTATCAAACTGGATACTGAAGGAATGTAGAGAACAACTGGCTGATAAAATTCAGTCTAGTGGTGACATCACTGTCACAGGGAAGAGTACCAAAAGATTGTAGGAGAGCAAATATTACACCATTATTCCCAATATTCAAAGAAGGAAATAAGCAAAACCCACTAAATTATAGAACAGTGTCCTTGACTAGTGTTGTAGGAAAACTATGTGAAAGAGCAATAAAGGAAAGATGGATGGAACACTTGGAAAGAGTTAAAGTTTTGGTAAATTGTCAGTTTGGATTTAGAAGGGGAAGATCATGCTCCATGAACTTATTGTCCTTTTATTCAAGGGTAGTTGATATTGTGCAGGAGAGAGATGGATAGGTGGATGGTGTCTACTTAGACTTGAAGAAAGTGTTTGACAAAGTACCACACCAAAGATTGCTATGGAAGATGAAAAATTACAGAAAAATTGGAGGAAGACTGCTGGAGTGGATGGAAGATTATCTGGATGATAGAGAGATGAGAACTGTAATACAAGACCAAAATTCATCTTGGCTGAAAGCAAGTAGTGGTGTCCCCCAGGGGTCAGTGTTGGGACCAGTAATGTTTTTAATATATGTGAAGAAATAGATAGTTATATGTACTTATTTGTGGATGATGCTAAGCTGATGAGAATGGTAGAAAATGTAAATGACTTTATGGTACTGCAAGATAATTTAAATAAGATAAATAGATAGAGCAAATCTTGCCAAATGGAATTCAATTTAAGAAAATGTAAAGTAATGGAGTTTGGTAAGAGTAAGAAAAGAATACAATATCATTATGAGATGGATGGTGTGAAGTTAAAGAAGTCAAAAGAGGAAGTGGATTTGGGAGTAACAGTTACTGAAAATTTGACTCCAGACAGACATATTGATAAAATTACTGGAGAGATGATGAATTTGAAGGAATGATAAAAAAAGTTTTTGATTTCCATGATAAGACCAAGATTGGAATATGCAGCAGTGGTGTGGTCTCCTCATACAAAGAGGAATACGAGTATTATAAAATTAGAAAGTACAAAGAGCATTCACTAAGATGGTTCCAGAGTTGAGTAAGTCTACCTATGAAGAGAGATTGAAAATGTTGGAAATTTCTACCCTTGAAAATAGGAAAGAGGAGATTTAATAAACATCTATAGAATGATAAATGGTATGGAAAATGTGGACAAAGAATGTTTTTCATAAATTTAAGACTCACAGAGTACAAGAGGACACAGTAAGAAGTTAAAGAAAGTTAACTGTAGAAGAGACATCAAGAAGTATAGTTTTCCTCACAGAAGTGTGAACAAATGGAATGAACTCAGTGAAGACATTGTCAATGCTATAACTGTCCATGCTTTTAAGACCAAACTGGATAGATATAGAGACGGGATACTATGAGATTACTCCCTCCCATAAACCACAACTAGGTAAATACAACTAGGTAAACACACACCCACACACACACACACACACACACACACACACACACACACACACACACACACACACACACACACACACACACACACACACACACACACACACACACACACACACACCAGCTGTTTGGACACAGGTGATAGAGCTCCTGAAGACTCACACTACTGGCTCTGAAAAAAACAAAAAGGCCTAGTAGTAATGTATATTCAGGAGTGAGGAGGGGGTTTACAGAATGTCCCGTTTCCAAATTTGATATATAAAGTAGTATTTTGAGGTTAAAAGAAATGGAAGGAAAGGAAAATCTAGGTGGTGCCACCAGTCGTGACGTGTTTGTAAACAAACCAAGTGAAGAGGTGAGACAGAAGGCGCATTTTATTGAAACCCCTGTGGGCTTGAGACAGTTGGTGGACGCAAGTGGAGAAAGGAATTTTTCAGGATTCAGAGAAGAGAAAGGAAGTATGACGAGGATAATCAGCATAGAGAAAGAAATAAGGTGCATGAGGGAACTGATCTCTGGCATTCTGGAAAAGCAGGACAAACTTATTATGGAAAACAAAGTATTGAAAAAGAAATATAGTGAACATAAGAGTGCTCTAAAGATAAATAATGAGATGAAAGAGGCAATAGAGGCTAAAGAAAGAAAATGGGATAATTAAGACTAAGTGTAATGGATATGAATGAAGTAACTGCAGGGGCTGCAAGAAAAGGTGGAGGATAGTGTAGGAAAAGTGGAAGGGGCAGTATGTGAAACTGAACTGGAGGAACTGAGAAATGCCTGGAAGAAAGAACATGAAGATGAAAAAGTGAGTTTCACAGAGGTGGTTAAAAAAACAAATACTGGAAAAGACCAAGGACACAGTAATTCTGATAATTAAAGAAGAGGAGGTTTTGGTGAGAGACACAGTGGATATGAAGAAATGCATCGTCTTTTTTTGGACTGCAAGAGAAGAAAAAACCAGTTAAGACTGTGAGAGAGAGAGGGAAGAGAAGGAGTTGGTAAGGAAAATTATTACATTGGTCCAAGGTGAGGAACAGGGACTGGAATGACGAGTGGAAAAAGCATATAGAATTCAAAAATATAGTGAGGGAGGTAAAAGACTGTTAAAAGTGAGAATGAGATCCCAAGTTGCAGTAGAGGAGATCCTAGCAAGAACCAGGAAGCTGGCTGAAAGTTCAAAATACAAGAATATTTTGATAAAAGATATGAACTTGGAAGGAAGGGAAAAAGAGAAGGGTCTGAGAAATGAAGCTAAGAAAAAAGCGAGAGAAGGACAGAGACCGAGAAGAGGAAATTTTATTAGAGGGTACTAGATATGAGACTAAGGAAAAGGTATGCCTTTTTTATTTATTTTTTTATGTAGGAGGGACACTGGCCAAGGGCAACAAAAATAAAAAAAATAAAAAAAAGCCCACTGAGATGCCAGTCTCAGAAAAGGCTCCAAAGCAGTAGTCAAAAATTGAAGGATAATTGTCTTGAAACCTCCTCTTGAAGGAAATAAAGTCATGTGGAAATACAGAAGCAGGCAGGGAGTTCCAGAGTTTACCAGAGAAAGGGATGAATGATTGAGAATACTGGTTAACTCTTGCATTAGAGAGGTGGACAGAATAGGAGTGAGAGAAAGAAGAAAGTCTTGTGCAGTGAGGCCATGGGAGGAGGGGAGGCATGCAGTTAACAAGATCAGAAGAGCAGTTAACATGAAAACAGTGATAGAAGACAGCTAGAGATGCAACATTGCAATGATAAGAGAGAGGCTGAAGACAGTCAGTTAGAGGAGAGGAGTTGATGAAACGAAAAGCTTTTGATTCCACCCTGTCTAGAAGAGCAATATGAGTGGAACCCCCCCCCCCCCCCCAGACATGTGAAGCATACTCCATACATGGACAGATAAGGCTCCTGTACAGAGTTAGCAGCTAGGGGGGTGAGAAAAACTGGCAGACTTCTCAGAACGCCTAATTTCATAGAAGCTGTTTTAGTTAGAGATGAAATGTGAAGTTTTCAGTTCAGATAAGTAAAGGACAGACATGTCATGTAAAGGACAGGATGTTCATTGTAGAAAAGGGGAGACAGTTGAGTGTCACTGAAGAAGAGGGGATAGTTGTCTGGAAGGTTGTGTTGAGTTGATAGATGGAGGAATTGAGTTTTTGAGGCATTGAGCAATACCAAGTTTGCTCTGCCCCAATCAAAAATTTTAGAAAAAATGAGAAGTCAGGCATTCTGTGGCTTCCCTGTGTGAAATGTTTACTTCCTGAAGAGTTGGATGTCTATGAAAAGACGTGGAAAACTGCAGGGTGGTATCATTAGTGTAGGAGTGGATAGGACAAGAAGTTTGGTCTAGAAGGTCATTGATGAATAATAAGAAGAGAGTGGGTGACAGGACAGAACCCTGAGGAACACCACTGTTAATAGATTTAGGAGAAGAACAGTGACCGTCTACCACAACAGTAATAGAACAGTCAGAAAGGAAACTTGAGATAAAGTTATAGAGAGAAGGATAGAAGCCATAGGAGGGTAGTTTGAAAATCAAAGCTTTGTGCCAGACTCTGTCAAAAGCTTTTCATATATCCAAGGCAACAGCAAAAGTTTCACCAAAATCTCTAAAAGAGGATGACCAAGACTCAGTAAGGAAAACCAAAAGATCACCAGTAGAACAGCCTTGACGGAACCCATACTGGCGACCAGATAGAAGGTTGTGAAGTAATAGATGTTTAAGGATCTTCCTGTCGAGGATAGATTAAAAAACTTTAAGCAGGAAATTGAAGCAATAGGATGGTAGTTTGAGGGATTAGAATGGTCACCTTTTTTTAGGAACAGGCTGAATGTAGGCAGACTTCCAGCAAGAAGGAAAGGTAGATGTTGACAGACAGAACTGAAAGACTTTGACTAAGCAAGGTGCAAGCACAGAGACACAGTCTTGGAGAACAATAGGAGGGACCCCATCAGGTCCATAAGCCTTCCGAGGGTTTAGGCCAGCAAGGGCACGGAAAACATCATTGTGAAGAATTTTAATAGGTAGCATGAAGTAGTCAGAGGTCGGAGGAGAGAGAGGAACAAACCCAGAATCGTCCAAGGTAGAGTTTTTAGCAAAGGTTTGAGCAAAGAGTTCAGCTTTAGAAATAGATGTGATAGCAGTGGTGCCATCTGGTTGAAATAAAGGAGGGAAAGAAGAAGAAGCAAAGTTATTGGAGATATTTTTGGCTAGGTGCCAGAAGTCTCGAGGGGAGTTAGATCTTGAAAGGTTTTGACATCTTCTGTTAATGAAGGAGTTTTTGGCTAGTTGGAGAACAGACTTGGCATGGTTCCGGGCAGAAATATAAAGTGCATGAGATTTTGGTGATGGAAGGCTTAAATACTTTTTGTGGGCCACCTCTCTAGCATGTATAGCACAAGAACAAGCTGTGTTAAACCAAGGTTTGGAAGGTTTAGGTCGAGGAAAAGAGTGAGGAATGTACGCCTCCATGCCAGACACTATCACCTCTGTTATGCGCTCAGCACACAAAGAGGGGTCTCTGACACGGAAGCAGTAATCATTCCAAGGAAAATTAGCAAAATACCTCCTCAGGTCCTCCCGACTACCAGAGGCAAAATGCCAGAGGCACTTTTGCTTAGGGGGATCCTGAGGAGGGATTGGAGCAATAGGACAAGATACAGATATGAGATAGTGATTGGAGGAGCCCAACAGAGAAGAGAGAGTGACAGCATAAGCAGATGGATTAGTGGTCAGGAAAAGTTCAAGAATGTTGGGTGTATCTCCAGGACAGTCAGGAATACGAGTAGGGTGTTACACCAATTGCTCTAGATCGTGGAAGATAGCAAAGTTGAAGGCTAGTTCACCAGGGTGGTCAGTGAAGGGAGAGGAAAGCCAAAGTTGGTGGTGAACATCTGGCAAATGGATATAGAATAGTAATAATATGAGATATCTGAAATATAAAGCTTTTAAAGTAATGTCAGATTTATGATACATACTGTCTCTCTCTCTCTCTCTCTCTCTCTCTCTCTCTCTCTCTCTCTCTCTCTCTCTCTCTCTCTCTCTCTCTCTCTCTCTCTCTCTTTAATGACTCCTGGCTCAGGAATAATCCCAAGCCACCTCTACCATCAAGATCAGTATCAAGACTTCATAATTTGTAATGATTTCCTTCTTTTTTCAATGGTTATCACACTTTTCTTCTTCCCACCACTTGCACTAGCACTCTTCACTTGCTTAGGAGGCATTTTCAGGATAGAATGATCTCAAAATAAGGTGGGAAGACAATTGGTGGGAACACTGTGGCACCACTGTTATTGCAGGCACAATTCAGGTTCGTGGGTGCATGTCATTGCAAAATCTAGGCGTCAGGAAAGGGCATAACTTGGTTTGGGCATATACCAAGGTAGGCATAACCTGAGGTACCATTGTGTGTGTGTGCATATATATATATATATATATATATATATATATATATATATATATATATATATATATATATATATATATACAGGATGTAACACAGATTTCTCCAAATGTTGCCAGATGTGAAAGTACAGATTATTTTAAATAAAAAATATTATATGCACATATGCATTTTGAGGTATTGTTTACCGATGGTATGAAATTCAAGCGTAGACTGGCAAAAGATATAACAGCTGACCTGGATGGGTAACTATGGCAGAGAAACACCATATCCACACATTCCATATTACTTTAAGTTATGCAGTACAATCTTGAACATATTCATTGTCACTGTCTCAGAAGGAAACTATGTGATTTGACCAACATTCAGCAGATTTGCTGTTAGCCTTGCTGCTTCCCACTCCCTGCCCAGGAAGGCATGGTGCCACACAGCGTGTTATTCCATTTGTCATTTATTACATAGACACTGTTACTGGGTAATGTTTATCGCTAATCAGTATCATTCTGTTGTTGTCACTTGTCTCATCATGGGATATTGTAAAGCTCCACAACTTGTAGAAATCATTACTGAATTATTCACAATTTTAGATCCCTACCATAGATACCCACCTGGCCTGGCCATTGTATCTGTTGCCAGGCCACACTTGAATTTTATGCCTCAGCTAAACATCTCTGAAACTTATAGAAATTATGAATGAATTACTCACAATTTCAGATCCCCACCGTAGATACCTGCCTGGCCCAGCCATTGTATCTATTGCCAGGCAACACTTGAATTTTATGCCTCAGCTAAACAACACCTCAAAATGCGCATGTGCATAAAACATTTTCTTTTTAAAATAATTTATACTTTCATCTTTGGCAATATCCACAGAAACTCATGTCATGCCCTGTATGTATGAGGCACCTAGAGCCAGAGTGATGTAAGTGATCTTGTGGCAAAATTGTTATTTTTATTGCATTGTCTTCCCCAAGCTTCCTACCATGATAGGAGAGAGAGGGGACATCAAAATGGACCCTGCAATAGGGTCAAAAGTCCATCCAAGTGAAATTATTCATGGAACCTTCTTGTCACACTTGAGTGATAGCTATCAGTTGCTGAGGCCAGAGAGAAGTAACCACCTCACAACAGCAGCACGGGAAGAGCCAGGCAATGACAGCTTATGCTGTGATTCACATGGCATGCTGGGACACCTCCCCACCACCACACCCACACACATCATACTCTCCTGCCCTCCACCCTGCTTGCTATCTTGCTGTCTTAATTTTGCTAAGCCTTTCATTATTATGGCAGACAACAGCATATCTTCTGAGGAACCATGACCCTCCAAAAGAAGAAAAACATCGCTAAAAGCTAAAGAAGCATGGGAGAAGCCTACTTGAGCTTTGGAAGCATCAGATGATTTTATTATATCTTTATATTCTATTATCCTTTATAGCAGTATATTTTCATAATGCTTATTAGTGCTTTTGTTTTAGTTTCTTCCAGTTTAATTTTTTAAGCTTGTATCATTCTCTTCGTTTGTGTTCATATTAGGAAGTACTTGTATGTCACTTAGTTTTGCTTCATAAAATTATTAAGTTTACTAAAAAGAAAACTTTTTAATGGTTGTGATTCCCCTTTTAGTACATAGAAAATAAAATAACTTGATAGAATAAAGGAAATAAACATTGTATGGGTGCTAGATACAATTTTAATGTAGCTGTGTGATATCCTTAACAAAATCATATTGAAGAAAAAATGCAGTCACCTATTTATTTTTAATAATGTAATTTAATTGTTACTTCATAATGTAATTCAACTAAATAGATGTAAAGGGCATAAGTTACTGAATTTTTTTTTTATCAATTATTACTTTCTTATCTTAATCCATTGAAGAGGTATCCCATTTTGAAACTCACAAAACTTTGACAGCATTTTTCTCTGTTTTCAATTTTCAGTACTTACATCACTCTGGCTCTAGACACCATGTGTGTGTGTGTGTGTGTGTGTGTGTGTGTGTGTGTGTGTGTGTCTATATATATATATATATATATATATATATATATATATATATATATATATATATATATATATATATACTGACTGCAAAAAAAATCAAGGAACTGTAAACATCACAGTATGTCCATACAGCAAAGCTTTGATGTACGATTTACAGCCATGGGAGGTATTAAAAGTGGCAAATTGTTATGTATAGCAACTCACATGCCCTGAAGATAATATGCTCAGGTTTTGAATCAGAAATAGCAACTATCAGGCACAGTGGGGAGAGATATCTGTCCTGCACTCCCTTGCATTATTTATAAAATTTAAGGTCTTGCAGTATATTTGAGTGGAATTGGAATTTTAAAAAGAAAAGTATCTAACAATGCCATGAAACAAGTCTGCACTTGCAAAGTATTTGATAGCAACAAGCAGAGAACTATTTATATATTTTTCTATAGATGCATAGTTGTTCACTGAAGATTTAATGACAAAGGTGAATGAGTTTTTTTATTTGCATTTATTTATTTATTTATTTTATGTAAGAGGGTCACTGGCCAAGAGCAACAAAAATATGAATTAAAAAAAAAAAGGTCCACTTAAATGCAAGTTCTCAGGACATTGCTAAATAGAATTATCCAATAACAGAGGATAAGTGTCTTGAAAGAGTTAGTCATAGGAAGGAGGAAATACAGAAGCAGAGTTGCAGAGTTGACCAGAGAAAGGGATGAATGATTGAGAATACTGGTTAACTCTTGCATTAGAGAGGTGGACAGTGTAGGGATGGGAGAAAGAAGAAACTCTTGTGTAGTGAGGCTGTAGGAGGAAGGAAGGCATGCAATTAGTAAGATCAGAAGAGCAGTTAGCATGAAAATAGTGGTAGAAAATAGCAAGAGATGCAACACTGGTGATGAGAGATAAGCAGAAGACAGTCAGAGGAGAGGAGTTGATTAGATGAAAAGGAGGAATATGAGTGGAATCCCCCAATTCATGTGAAGCACATTCCATGCATGGATGAATAAGGCCCCTTTACTGGCTTTGCAATTGAAGTGGGGGGGTGAGAAAACCGGCAGAAAGGACTCAGAGTGCCTAACTTCTTAGAAGCTATTTTAGTTAGAGATGAGATATTAAGTTTCTAGTTTAGATTATAAGTAAAGGACAGACCAAGGATGTTTAGTGTAGAAGAGGGAAACAGCTGAATGTCATTGAAGAAGAGAGGATAGTTATTTGGAAGATGGTATCAAGTTGATAGATGGAGGAATTGATTTTTAGAGGCATTGAGCAATAATAATTTTCCTTTGCCCCGATCAAAAATTTTAGAGAGATCAGAAATCAGGCATTCTTTGGCTTTCCTGCATGAACTGTTTACTTCCTGAAATGTTGGATGTCTATGAAAAGACTTGGAAAAGTGTATAGTGGTATCATCAGCATAGGAGTGGATAGGAGAAAAAGTTTAGTTTAGAAGATCATTGATGAATAATAGGAAGAGAGTGGAGAACAGGATAGTTAATAGCCTTAGGAGAAGAGTGACTGTCTACCACAGCAGCAATGGAACAGAAACTTGAGGTGAAGTTACAGAAAGTAGGATAGAAGCTGTAGAAGGGTGGTTTGGAAATCAAAGCTTTTGTGCTAGACTGTCAAAAGCTTTTGATACATCTTAGGGCTCATCTACATGATTGGGTGGTACATATGGTGTTGTTGCATTTTTTGGATTGGTGTTGAGGCATGGAGACAGAGAATGATGCTGAATGATGGCTACCAGATACGCTGTCCATATGATCCCTTCCCACTGATGGTATCGCAGTGTGAGGGAGACTACAGCAGCGATTGGCTGCACTTTTGTACGTTCTGGTTGCGGGAAAGATCATAAAAAAAAAAAGAGAAGACAAGTGTGGAGTGTGTGGGTTAAAGCATGGTTGAAAAACAGTGTGGAAGCTACAACCAATTGTTTAATGAACTGCAGTGTGGAAACAAAAAGGAGATAATCCAGTACATTTAGATGAGACCAACAGTATATGCCACGCTCCTACTCCTGTCTACAGCAGAGTGTGAATGGCATGCCTGTGGTTGACACAGGTGGCCTTGCAACTATTCAGCTCCCACATGTCACTGCCCAGCAAGTGTAGGTGGTTTAGCACTTGTCTGCATGGTCTATTTTAGGGAACAGTTATGAAGCCATGCTCCAAAACCACACTACAGAACTGATCATGTAGACAAGCCCTAAAGCAACAGTAAAAGTTTCACTAAAATTCCTAAAAGAGGATAACCAAGATTCAATAAGGAAAGCCAGAAGATCACCAGTAGAGTAGTCCCAATGGAACCTGTACTGGTGATCAGATATAAGGCTGTGAAGTGATAGGAGTTTAAGAATCTTCCTGTGGAGGATAGATAAAAAAACTTTAGAGAGGCAAGAAATTAAACCAATAGGATGGTAGTTTGAGGAATTAGAGCAATCACCCTTTTTAGGAAAAGGCTAGATGTAGGCAGATTTCCAGCAGGAAGGAAAGATAGATGTTGAAAGACAGAGTTGGAAGAGTTTGACTAGGCAAGGTGCAAACATGGAGGCACATTTTTTTAAGAACAACAGGAGGGACCCTATCAGATCCATAAGTGTTTTGAGGGTTAAGGCCAGCAAGGGCATAGAAAACATCACTGCGAAGGATCTTGATGGGTAGCATGAAGTTGGTGGGTGAAGAAGAGGGAGGAACCTGAATCATCCAAGGTTGAGTTTTTAGCAAAGGTTCGAGTGAAGGGTTCAGCTTTAGAAATAGATGAGATGACACTGGTGCCATCAGCTGGAAATAAAGAAGTGAGATGTTTTTTGGCTAATTGCCAGAAGTCATGAGAGGAGTTAGATCTTGAAAGATTTTGACTTTCTACCAATGAAGTAGTTTTGGCTAGAAGAACAGATTTGGCATGATACCAGACAGAAGTATAAAGTGAATGTGATTTAGGTGATGGAAGGCTCAAGCTCCATTTGTGGGACACCTCTCTATCATGTATAGCATGAGAACAGACTTTGTAAAACAAAGGTTTGAATAACCAAGGTTTGAATGGTTTAAGTAGAGAGAAAGAATGAGGGATGTACACATCCATGCCAGACACTATCACCTCTTTTGTGGAGTCCATATATAGACAGGTCTTTGACATGGAAGCAGTAGTCATTCCAAGGAAAATCAAAATAATACCTCCTCAGTTCCCTGCAGTTAGCAGAGGCAAAATGCCAGAGGCACCTCTTTCTTGGGGAATCCTAAGGAATGATTGGAGCAATAGGACAAGATACAGATATAAGGTTGTGACCAGAGGAGCCCAACAGAGAAGATAGGATAACAGCATAAGCAGAAAGATTAGAGGTTAGGAAAAGTTCAAGAATGTTGGGCATGTCTCCAAGACGGTCAGGAATACAAGTAGGGTGTTGGACCAGTTACTCTAGGTTTTGGAGGGTAGCAAAATTAGAAGTCAGTGAAGGGAGAAGAAACTCAGAGCTGGTGGTGAACATGGAAGTCTCCAAGAATGGATTTCCACAAAAGGGAAGAGAGGATGTGCTCCACTTTGGAAGTCAAGCAGTCAAAGATGTTTTAATAATCAGAGGACTAGGGTGAGTGGTATACAGCACAGATAAATTTAATTTGAGAGTGGCTGCAGTTGTAGCCAGATGATGAAAAATTCAGAAGATTCAAGAGCATGGTTATGAGAACATTAAGTCATTGCACATAGAGACAACATTCAGTTTTGGATTGAAAATGAGAATAGAGAAAGTAGGAGGGAACAGAAAAAGGGTTACTGTCATTTGCCTCAGACACTTGTGTTTCAGCGAGAAAAAGATGATGAGGTTTAGTAAAGGAAAGGTGGTGTTCTATAGATTGAAAATCAGATCTAAGGCTGCGAATGTTGCAAAAGTTAATTAAGAAAAAGTTGAGGGGAGGCGTCAAGACACTTAAGGTCGATACCAGAAGAACAGTTTAAACAGGGGACAGTTGTGATCCCCTCCCCAGACAGGGACTCAGAGGCTGGTGCAGAAGTTGCCATATTTCATATAGAATTTTGAGTGAAGGGTGTGCATGTGTAATTAGGTGCATGTAGTTTTGTATGAAGGAAGAGAGTTATGTTTAGAGGGCAGGCTGTGACTGCCCCCTTGTGTTGTGAGACACAAAGGGAAACATTAAGTGAGGTCACAACTGGGTTATTGATAAGTTCACAGCACCCACTGATCCAGTGCTTCATACCTCATTAGGAGTAATTGTTGTTCTGGCAGGCGTCTACTGCCTCCTCTTTCTATATTGTTTTTTCATTTACTATTTTGTTTAATTTTGATTCTTTATATATTTACTTCCATAACAGTTTTAGGAAGATAAAATCACATTTTTTGTATTCAGTGGAAATCACAGTTAACATCGCTTCTCTATTACTGATTGTTGTACAGAATGATTTAAGTAGTTTTATAGGGAAAAGTGTACAGTGCATGCCCAGAAATTAGGTACTTAGCAGCACTTTCTCTCTCTCTCTCTCTCTCTCTCTCTCTCTCTCTCTCTCTCTCTCTCTCTCTCTCTCTCTCTCTCTCTCTCTCTCTCTCTCTCTCTCTCTCTCTCTCTCTCTCTCTCTCTCTCTCTCTCTCTCTCTCTTTTTGAGGAGTGACTTTACATATAATAACCCTTTGAGTTGTTTCAGATGCCACTTTTAAGCATCACATGGTCCATGGGTTTCATTCTGTAGGTCGAGGCTCCCCCCTGGCTCCACCCAGCAGTGGCAGTAGTGGGTTCAGCGACGATGACAGCCTTCACTATGATGATGGCCGAGGCCTTACCCTGGAGGAGTTTGTGCGGTACTTGAGGGACAAGGGGCGGCAAGGTCTCTATCATGACTACACACAAATTAAGAGCCGTCCCCCTGAAGGAACCTTTGAAAATTCCAGGTACAGAACCACTTCTGCTGTGGCAGTACTAATACTAACAAGGACAAAGCTTGCATGGAGGTGAAATCTTTTTAGCTCATGTAGAAGTGAAAGCTTATCCATGTTTTAATTTCTAATAGCTTTGGAACATTTCCTGTAGTAAGATGCTATATTTAGAAATGCAAGAAAGCAAGTACAAAGTTTAAAAGGTTTAAATTTGATTCTCTTTTTCATTCTGGAATAGATAATGAATGATGCAAGGTTGTTGTTTCACTGTTCTAGATTTGTATATACAGTGGAACCTTGGTTCTCAAACCCAGTTTGCTCCTGAATGCCGTCCCAAATCTGAAATGTTCAGAAACCAAAACTATTTTTCCTATAGGAATCAATGTAAAATAGTTCACTCCATTCCCAGTCACCTGTCCACTCCACAGCATCTCCAGCTCAGATATTATTTATCTGAAATAGATGTACTGAATGACCTTTGTAATATGGAACTCATAAGATGTTGTTTAGACCGTGCAGGTATTCTCTTCGTCACCAATCTAGTGAGGGAAACCTTACAGAGTAGCACAGAGAGGAGCAACCCACTTACTGCTAAAATGAAGGTGATCATAACATTTAGACATCTTGCTGCTGAGAAAAGCTTTTGGAAAAATGCAGTTGTGCAGTAGTAGTAGTGATGTCATTGTAGATCATTGAGAGAGCCACAGGTGGCACGAGTTTATTCCTACCCGAAAATTGTCTGTTTACATTGAGGCTCTTAAGTGAGATTACATTTACTTACTTCAAAGTTTTGAACTGTTTATAGAAACTATAAATTGGCAATAAACAGCAGCTTTTGCTTTTTCTCTTTTAGCATATGAAATTCAGTAACTTTATTTGAGAACCAAATTATGGTATGGCAACTGAAGCAATTATGGGTTCAAAATTTTGTTTGAAAACTGATCTGTTTGAAAAGGGAGGCATTCAGTAACTGAGGTTCCACTGTAATTCCAATCCCTATATATTCTGAGAGGTAGATGGTGAGACAGCATTTTGTGCCGTTAGATGGAGATATGAGGGGTAATTTCCTCAGTCCTCTGTAATGAATTTTGAGTTTTGTATTGATAATTCAGCTGTTTATTTTATTTTTTATTGTAATGTTTTAATGTGTTAAGGGAAGGGAATGTATGAATTGTGTGTGTGTGAAAGTTGTATTGTCTTTTATATGTATCCTGTAACATCCTATGGGGGACTTCCCAAGCTCGCTGTCACTACATGGCATTGCTGTACTGAGTTGCTAGCCTGAAAAAAAACCTTAATCACCTTTACTTCCATGCATTTGTGCAAGAAGCTCTTCGTCAAAGTATCAGCACACAAAACTGATGTGGTCAGTAAACTTCACAGCAAAAACATAAGAGATGTAAAAAATTAACCATAGTTGTTGTACTCCTTGAAAATCAAACCTTATTTTTTAAACTGAAGCTTTTAAACTGAAGTCCTAAGTCTTGAACCAAATGGAACAACAGCATTGAAGCAGTCAAGATGCAGTATTGAAGTGAAGATTGACAGCTGAGAAGTCCTAACTCCTAAGTCTTGTGCAACAGGAACAACAGCACTAAAGCAGTTGAGATGTGTGTCTCTGATATGGACTAATGGCTTGAAGAGTCCAATCTTGAAATGACAGGAACAGCAGCTATAACAGGCAAGATGCATCTGTGACGGCTTGAAGATTCCAATCTTGAAACAACAAGAATAGCAGCTATAGCAGGCAAGATACATCTATGACAGCTTGATGAGTCCAGTCTTGAGATGACAGGAACAGCAGCAATAGCAGGCGAGATGCATCTCCGATTGGTTGAAGAGTCCAGTCTTGAAATGACAGGAACAGCAGCTATACCAGGTGAGATGTATTTGTGACAGCTTGAAGAGTCCAGTCTTGAAATGACAGGAACAGCAGCTGTAGCAGGCAAGATGCATCTCTGACAGCTTGAAGAGTCCAGTCTTGAAATGACAGGATCAGCAGCTATAGCAGGGGAGTTGCATCTGTGACAGCTTGAAGAGTCATATGAGAATACAGGTTGACAGGCAGGTAGGCAGACAGGAGAAAGTTTGATGGAGGCCCTGAAGCAGCTAAAGAAGACACTATAGACATGGTAGCATAGCAATAGCAGGTGATGCCAAAACAGCACATTGTGAAGGCAGGAACACAGGCTGGAGTGGCATTGTAGCTGGCACAGCCAGAGCGGTGAACAGAGGCCTTGGGTGTCAGGGGGGAAGAAGCAGGCATGTTGTCTCCATCCCACCGCTGCCACCATACGTGCTAGATTTTACTTATTTGTTAGTCTTGTTTGTTGATTGTAGAGTTGCCCATGGTGTGCTTGGATTGCTGCAGGGGGTGCCAGGGAAAAGATGTAGTAATAAGCTGCTGCGTATTATAAAAATATTGTGGATACAAAGGAGCAGCAGCTGCCAAGTCCATCCCCCAAGGCTGGGCCAGACCCAACTGTGACTGAGAGCGCAGGATAAGGCATGTGGGAGGACGCCACACAGGAGCCCCGCCAAAATGACAGTGAGACGAGAAGCGTAGGAGGGTGGTGGACACAGTATGGGGCTGTGTCTGAAGACAGTGACACTTGGACACAGGCACAGTCCTCACCCAAACTCCAAGCCATTATTGTTCACATTTGAAATTCACTGCCACACTCACTGTGCCTGCCCCCTGCCCTTAACTGCTCCTGGTGTATTGAAAGTACATACTGCATCCATCTAAAGTAACTGTTTAAGGCAGCTCCTGAACCTTGCTTCCTTCCTGCCAAATAGAGTGTACTGGGCTGGTGGCAGAAAAAAGCCCATCTCATCCCAAGAGAACCTTCTGTCCTGAAATTTATTAAGTGAGGAAATTATCTTCTGCTTTTCCAACAAAGAGATACTGGCAAATTAGAAATGAGTACGTTTCTAAGACATGTTTAAGTACATTAAACATTTTTATAGGCAGGTGACTCATTTTGGGCTATATTTTTTATTCAAGAGAAAACTTTGCTATGCTACAAGGTGTTCAATAATCTGTCTTGGTTTTCAGGAAAATACAACTATTATGGTAATTTCTTACACTTTTCCTACAAAGTTTATTGACCACAATTTTTGTGTCTTGATAAATTGACAGTCGTTCTTGTATACCATAGGAAAGTCAAGGTAATCAGGTACTCTTTTCAGCCCAACAGTCATCTGTTGAAAGACTCTGCACTGAAGTTCCCCCCATAGGGATATTTATTGTGATGATGCAAATTCCATTTTGGACTGACTACCATTTGTCTCATGCAATACAAGATCAATTGTTTTTACTCCTAGTTCTCATATATATATATATATATATATATATATATATATATATATATATATATATATATATATATATATATATATATATATATATATATATATATATATATATATATATATATAAGCACCATCTGCATAAGAAAGATTTTTCTAATATCATTGATATTAGTATATAGCTGTAACATCCAATGAGTAAATTGGTGAAATTTCTTTTACAGAAAAAGGTGCAATCAGGTCAAAAATCGATATACTGATGTCCTGTGCTTTGACAGCACTCGAGTTGTGCTGGCAGCTGAGGATGAAGAGGGACACACTGATTATATTAATGCAAACTATGTTGATGGATATAAACAAAAAAGGGCTTTCATATCTACCCAAGGTAGGAAAATTTCAGTCAGGAATTCATTACCACTTTAAAAGATAATAGGAAAATGTTTTTTTCCTTTTCTTCATCCACATTGTCTTACAGATATACTTCATCCTCCTCTGGAAATTTAGGCCATCTTTTGTCTGTAGATTTTCTCTAAACATTTCAGCAAAGTACAATGTTTTCTCTCTCTCTCTCTCTCTCTCTCTCTCTCTCTCTCTCTCTCTCTCTCTCTCTCTCTCTCTCTCTCTCTCTCTCTCTCTCTCTCTCTCTCTCTCTCTCTCTCTCTCTCTCTCTCTCTCTCTCTCTTCACATTGTCTTATAGATATACTTCATCTTCCCCTGGAAGGTTAGGCTATCTTTTGTCTGTAGATTTTCTCTCAACATTTTTAGTAAAGTACATAGTATAGAGCAATGGAATGGCAACCTACTTGTATTCCTGACCGTCTTAGAGATACGCTCAACATTCTTGACCTTTTCCTAACCTCTAATCCTTCTGCTTATGCAGTTACCCTCTCTTCTCCATTGGGCTCCAGTGGGGCAGAGCAAACTTAGTATTGTTCAATGACTCAAAAACTCAATTCCTCCATCTATCAACTCAACACAACCTTCCAGACAACTATCCCCTCTTCTTCAATGACACTCAACTGCCCTCCTCTTCTACACTGAACATCCTCAGTTTGTCCTTTTCTTATAATCTAAACTGGAAGCTTCACATCTTATCTCTACCTAAAACAGCTTCTATGAAATTAGGTGTTCTGAAATGTCTCCACCAGTTTTTCTCACCCCCTTGCTGCTAACTCTGTACAAGGGCCTTATCCGTCCATGTATGGAGTATGCTTCACATGTCTGGGGAGCTCCACTCATACTGCTATTCTAGACAGGGTGGAATCAAAAGCTTTTCATCTCATCAACTCCTCTCCTCTAACTGACTGTCTTCAGCCTCTTTCTCATTGCCGCAGTGTTGCATCTCTAGCTATCTTCTACCACTATTTTCATGCTAACTGCTCTTCTGATTTTGCTAACTGTATGCCTCCCCTCCTCCCACACCCTTGCTGCACAAGACTTTATTCTTTCTCTCACCCTTATTCTGTCCACCTCTCTAATGCAAGAGTTAACCATTAACCAGTATTCTCAATCACTCATTCCTTTCTCTGGTAAACTCTGGAACCCCTTGACTGCTTATATATTTCCACCTTCCTGTGACTTGAATTCCTTCAAGGAGGAGGTTTCAAGACACTTATCCTTCAATTTTTGACTACTGCTTCAGACCCTATGCAAGGACCATAGTCTCAATGGGCTTTTTTTTTATTAGGTTTTTGTTGCCCTTGGCCGGTGTCCCTCCTACATAAAAAAAAATGGTTAGGGAAGGGCTGGATAGGCATAGAACTAGAGGGAAGAATGAGATTAGAGATTTGTCTGGGATGGCCTGGAATAGTTGGGCAACAGACAAAAGTAAGTGTTGAATGTTGGAGAAGCCCATTTCCCTGCAGTGGAATCATAAAACCTGATAATAATAGTGACTTATTTTGTTTGCTGCTAACTATCATATGTGTGGTCAGTGTATTCATTTTCATGTATTACCACAACTAGTTTTGTTATCAACAATATCTAAAGAATGTAATCTTGTGATGACTATAGTTTTTTTATAATACAAATGTGTAAACATCACCATCTACAATGCAACCTACATGTGACCTCACTGAATGTTTCTCTTTGTGTCTCACAACACAAAGGGGTAGTCACAGCCTGCTCTCTAAAGACAACTCTCCTCCTCCACACAAAGCACCTAATAACACACACACCCTTCACTCAAAAAAATTCAAAATTATCATGGCGACTCTTGCATCAGCCTTGTAGTCCCCATCTGGGGAGGGGACCACAAATGTCCCCAGGTTGGACTGCCCTTCTGACAATGACCCTAAGTGTCTTGACACCCCCTTCAACTTTTCTTCATTAACTTCTGCAGCATTCGCAGTCTAAGATCTAATTTTCAATCTGTAGAACACCACCTTTCCTCTTCTAAACCTCATCTTCTTTTCCTCACTAAAACTCAGATGTCTGAGGCAACTGACAGTAGCCCCTTTTCTGTTCCCTCCTACTTTCTCTATCCTCAGTTTCAATCCAAAGCTGGATGTTGCAGGATCCCCCTAAGCATAGGTGCCTCTGGTGTTTTGCCTCTGCTAGTTGGGGGACCTGAGGAGGTATTTTGCTGATTTTCCTTGGAATGACTACTGCTTCCATGTCAGAGACATGTCTTTGTGTGCTGAGTGCATAACAGAGGTGATAGTGTCTGGCATGGAGGCGTACATTCTTCGCTCTTTTTCTCAACCTAAACCTTCCAAACCTTGGTTTAACACAGCTTGCTCTTGTGCTGTACATGATAGAGAGGTGGCCCACAAAAAGTACTTAAGCCTTCCATCACCAGAATCTTTTGCACTTTACATTTCTGCCTGGAACCATGCCAAGTCTGTTCTCCAACTAGCCAAAAACTCCTTCATTAACAGAAAGTGTCAAAATCTTTCAAGATCTAACTCCCCTCATGACTTCTGGCACCTAGCCAAAAATATCTCCAATAACTTTGCTGCTTCTTCTTTCCCTCCTTTATTTCAACCAGATGGCACCACTGCTATCACATCTATCTCTAAAGCTGAACTCTTCACTCAAACCTTTGCTAAAAACTCTACCTTGGATGATTCAGGGCTTGTTCCTCCCTCTTCTCCACCCTCTGACTACTACATGCTACCTATAAGAAAAAATAAATAAATAAAATAAAAAATTTGACTACCACTTTGGACCCTCTTCTGGGGCTGGCATCTCAGTGTTTTTTTTTTTTTTTTTTTTTTTTTTTTTCAGCCAGTGTACCTCCTAAAAAAAAAAGTGTTTTACCATCACATTATTCCTCTGCTGCAAGATTTGCTTCACCGTTTAGCTCCTCACCCAGCTTGTGATGAGGAAAACTAAGCTCCAAGATGGAAATCTAAAAACTGTTAGAATCATTTAGAAAAGTGTATAAAAAGATTTCCAAATAATGGTCAACTTTAGATTTTTTAAATCTTATTTTTCATATTCTTTGATGGTGAATTTCAACCAGTATGAGCACTATGTAGAGAGAACAGATAATTTGAAACTAGTAAGGCATTTATCAAATAAAGGTGTCTAACACAAAAAAAGATCCAGTAACTGAGAATTTCATATATATTTTGTTACACATCTTTATATATCTTTCTATCAGGTCCTCTGCCTGGAACATTTGGGGACTTCTGGCGGATGATCTGGGAGCAACGGGTGTGCGTTGTAGTGATGACAACGAGAGCAGTAGAACGTGGTCGCACCAAATGTGGACAGTATTGGCCACTGGAGCAGGACAGCAGTGTCTCCCATTCACATTTCACCATTACCAACACTCACGTCTACAACTACCATGACTACACCGTCACAGCGCTTACCATTGTAGACACTGTGGTTAGTTAAAACCTCTTCTACAGCTTCTGACAATCAGAGTTTCCCATGCATACATTGAGATGAAAATGAAATATTCAGGTCATTGTATAATTACATATGAAAAATGTAAAATGTCTGTGAGAGGTTTGATCTTTGGAATGATTAGGTAGGTGAGATGGGACTCATGTTGTTTGGGCATGTAGAAAATTTGGAGTACAGGGTAGTTTGTATAAGTTGTTTGATAGACCAGATCAGAAAGAAATTTGGTGTCATATTGAAGGGCATATGAAGGTCTGCAGTATGAGATCAAAGTAATAGACTATGTGTGGGGAAAATATGTAAAATTGTGCCTCAGGAAGTTCGAAAGCAGCTCACTTCACAGGTACTTAACTCAAAGAGACATTGATGTGCATGATAGCTAAATGCCTCTTGGCTTATGCAACATAGTTTAAACCACTTTATGCAGTGATGTAATATTTATGTTCTTCTGATTTTAAAATGAATATATTAGGATCTTTGTGCAGTGGCAATATTGTAACCAATGAGATTTAATCAGGATGCAATTGCCATTGCATGGAATGCAAGAAAATCCATGATTGTATGGGAAAAGACTATAATAAGCCTACCCTTTTATAGAACAGTAAGCTAGCCCAATCCCGCTTTCTTGAGGCGCATCTCATTAGTACACTCTGTGGGCTGAAACCAGTGACAAAGGAATTGCTGTATCCACTACCAGTGTGTAATTTCATTTCTTAATGGACTTTAATTTATCTTACTTTGCTCTTTACTTTATATATATATATATATATATATATATATATATATATATATATATATATATATATATATATATATATATATATATATATATATATATATATATATATATATATATATATATATATATATTTTTTTTTTTTTTTTTTTTTTTTTTTTTTTTTTCTCTCTTTTTTTCAGGACTCAATTTAAGTTCTTTTTAATAGCCTTCACCCAATAATCTTAATATCCCTTCAGAAAGAGCACTACATAATACTTGGCATCAACCAGCAGTTCCCATGGCCATAGGCAGAAATGGGGCTTCACCTCTCCCAGGTGGGGATAGGAAAGAATGCATTGAGTAATTTCAATTATTGTAAGTGGAACAAATCCAACTAAGAAGAGAAAAGAGGTAATAGAAAGTTTTAGATAGGGAAGATTGATGCAGGGGTGCAAGAGAAACATTGAGGAATGATTGAGTGTTGGAATAGAAATGAGAACAAAGTGTGAAAATGAGTGGAAGGAGGCTGCTGCAGTGTTACATGGATGCACTTGAGTGGCAAGGATTGGGGAAAGTGTCAGCAAAGGGAAAAGTAGAGATAATTAGATAAACTTAAGTTTGTGTACACCAGTCTAAAGCTACAAACATAGGTGGAATAAGTATTGAAATGTTAAAGGATGGTGAAAGATTTGATGCTTCTTATATGCAAAATGGCCTGGAGACAAGGAGAAATATCAATTAAGTAGAAGGTAGTTATTGTAATCGTTTAGGAATGATTATAATAGTTAAAAGAAGATATGTTTGTTTTGTGTGTTAGGAATAGTCTTTGGGAATCTTGACTGAGAGACTGATGAAATTGACTCAGGTGAAGGTCAATGAGGAGCAGGGAATATTTAGGAAAGAAAAAGGTTGTATAGAGCAGGTTTTTTGCAATTAAAAGGATAGAAAATTGTATGCAGCATTCATGGACATAGAAAACTATACGATAGGTTGGACAGAAAAGTTGTCGGATGTTCTTGAGATTTATGATGGAGGAGGACAGTAGGAGGATTTTTTAAATATATGCATTTGCATTTGGACACATCTGTTGCATCCTTGTGTGTCTTGTATCATATACGAGGATGTGTCCTCTGCATCTTTTAGCCAGCGCAGTGTTATTTTCTTCCCGGATATTGTACAGTTGTTTTCAGAATGTAGGTCACATATAATACGGTATCTTATTTGACTTTCAGTATTATTATTGTGCAAGAAAATCAGTGTCTTGTGTGTATTTATACTTCACACTAACAGTCAATTCTAACAGAAAATCACACATGCGCACACGCACACACAGAAATAATTTACCATAAAATTTACAGACTTCTTTTTCTCTCTCTTTTTTTTTTTTTTCTAATTTATGTAGGAGGGACACTGGCCAAGGGCAACAAAAAAAACAATAAACAAAAAAAACCCACCAAGGTGCCAGTTCCAGAAAAGGGTCCAAAGTGGTAGTCAAAATTTGAAGGATAAGTTTCTTCAAACCTCCCTCTTGAAGGAATTCAAGTCATAGGAAGGTGGAAATACAGAAGCAGGCAGGGAGTTCCAGAGTTTACCAGAGAAAGGGATGAATGATTGAGAATACTGGTTAACTCTTGCGTTAGAGAGGTGGACAGAATAGGGGTGAGAGAAAGAAGAAAGTCTTGTGCAACGAGGCCGTTGGAGGAGGGGAGGCATGCAGTTAGCAAGATCAGAAGAGCAGTTACCATGAAAATAGTGGTAGAAGACAGCTAGAGATGCAACATTGCGGCGATGAGAGAGAGGCTGAAGACAGTCAGAGGAGATAAAAAGCTTTTGATTCCACCCTATCTAGACGAGCAGTATGAGTGGAAACCCCCCAGACATGTGAAGTATACTCCATACATGGATGGATAAGGCCCTTGTACAGAGTTAGCAGCTGTGGGGGTGAGAAAAACTGGCAGAGACATCTCAGAATGCCTAACTTCATAGAAGCTCTTTTAGCTAGAGATGAGATGTGGAGTTTCTAGTTCAGATTATAAGTAAAGGACAGACCGAGGATGTTCTGTATAGAAGAGGGGAACAGTTGAATGTCATTGAAGAAGAGGGGATAGTTGTCTGAAAGGTTGTGTCAAGTTGATAGATGGAGGAATTGAGTTTTTAAGGCATTGAACAGTACCAAGTTTGCTCTGCCCCAATCAGAAATTTTAGAAAGATCAGAAGTCAAGCGTTCTGTGGCTTCCCTGCATGAAATGTTTACTTCCTGTAGGGTTGGACATCTGTGAAAAGACATGGAAAAGTGCAGGGTGGTATCATCAGCATAGGAGTGGATAGGACAAGAAGTTTGGTTTAAAAGATCATTAATGAATAATAATAAGAAGAGAGTGGGTGACAGGAAGAACACCACTGTTAAAAGATTTAGGAGAAGAACAGTGACTGTCTACCACAGCAGCAATAGAACAGTCAGAAAGTTACAGAGAGAAGGATAGAAGCCATAGGAGGGTAGTTTGGAAATCAAAGCTTTGTGCCAGATTCTATCAAAAGCTTTTCATATGTCCAAGGCAACAGCAAAAGTTTCACCAAAATCTCTAAAAGAGGATGACCAAGACTCGGTAAGGAAAGCCAGAAGATCACCAGTAGAGCGGTCTTGACGGAACCCATACTGGCAATCAGATAGAAGGTTGTGAAGTGATAGATGTTTAAGAATCTTCCTGTTGAGGATAGATTAAAAAACTTTAGATAGGCAGGAAATTAAAGCAAATAGGATGGTAGTTTGAGGGATTAGAACGGTCAACCTTTTTAGGAACAGGCTGAATGTAGGCAAACTTCCAGCAAGGAAAGGTAGATGTTGACAGACAGAGCTGAAAGAGTTTGGCTAGGCAAGGTGCAAGCTCGGAGGCACAGTTTTGGAGAACAATAGGAGGGACCCCATCAGGTCCATAAGCCTTCCGAGGGTTTAGGCCAGCAAGGGCATGGAAAACATCATTGTGAAGAATTTTAATAGGTAGCATGAAGTAGTCAGAGGTTGGAGGAGAGAGAGGAACAAACCCAGAATCATCCAAGGTAGAGTTTTTAGCAAAGGTTTGAGCAAAGAGTTCAGCTTTAGAAATAGATGTGATAGCAGTGGTGCCATCTGGTTGAAGTAAAGGAGGGAAAGAAGAAGAAGCAAAGTTATTGGAGATATTTTTGGCTAGGTGCCAGAAGTCTCGAGGGGAGTTAGATCCTGAAAGGTTTTGACATTTTCTGTTAATGAAGGAGTTTTTGGCTAGTTGGAGAACAGACTTGGCATGGTTCCGGGCAGAAATATAAAGTGCATGAGATTTTGGTGATGGAAGGCTTAAATACCTTTTGTGGGCCACCTCTCTAGCATGTGTAGCACGAGAACAAGCTGTGTTAAACCAAGGTTTGGAAGGTTTAGGTCGAGGAAAAGAGTGAGGAATGTACGCCTCCATTCCAGACACTATCACCTCTGTTATGCACTCAGCACATGAAGACAGCTCTCGGACACGGAAGCAGTAGTCATTCCAGGGAAAATCAGCAAAATACCTCCTCAGGTTCCCCCAACTAGCAGAGGCAAAACACCAGAGGCACCTTCACTTAGGGGGATCCTGAGGAGGGATTGGAGCGATAGGACAAGATACAGATATAAGATTGTGATTAGAGGAGCCCAACGGAGAAGAAAAGGTGACAGCATAAGCAGAAGGATTAGAGGTCAGGAAAAGGTCAAGAATGTTGGGTACGTCTCCAAGACGGTCAGGAATACAAGTAGGGTGTTGCACCAATTGCTCTAGGTCATGGAGGATAGGAAAGTTGAAGGCTAGTTCACCAGGATGGTCAGTGAAGGGAGAGGAAAGCCAAAGCTGGTGGAGAACATTGAAGTCTCCAAGAATGGAAATCTCTGCGAAAGGGAAGAGGGTCAGAATATGCTCCACTTTAGAAGTTAAGTAGTCTAAGAACTGCAGGTTGCAAGGCCCTTCTGGACTCTTGCACCCTGTACACAGATGGTCACAACAAGTTCCACTCCTCTTCTCAGTTGCCACTACCTGGGTCAGCCTCCCTACCCTGCCTCCTGCACAGCATAGTGCAGAGCTGTGATTCACCTCCACATGGTCCTTCTGGCCTCTTGTGGTGAATTACACAACTGGAATCACCAGCTTGTTTCACTCACTAACAGGCAAAAGGAATATTACAACAGCATAGTCACTCTCAACAGCTGGGAAAGAATCAATAGCCACATTCTAGGAGGCACAGCTTATGACCACCAGCACAGCCTACAACCAGTAGTACATCATTGGAGCTGCAAAGCTGGCTGGTACCACTAGTGCATCAGCTGAAAGCAGAGACTGTACTGGTTTGAAAAAGCTGTCTAATTTTAATTGCATTCCACTTTGAAATTCTCTCTCTCTCTCTCTCTCTCTCTCTCTCTCTCTCTCTCTCTCTCTCTCTCTCTCTCTCTCTCTCTCTCTCTCTCTCTCTCTCTCTCTCTCTCTCTCTCTCTCTCTCTCTCTCTCGGTTCTTTTCAATGCTTATACCCCACGTTATTAATATATATATATATATATATATATATATATATATATATATATATATATATATATATATATATATATATATACTTCAGAGAGAGAGAGAGAGAGAGAGAGAGAGAGAGATGGAAGAGTTTCACCTCTCAAGCCAATACTTAAGCCCTGCATAACCTATACTGTGCATTCTTTTCTCCCTCAATCATATTCAGTTATTTTGCTGACAGTTCATCTAATTCTAATTGTTGGTCGATGGTTTTATCTATATTAGAAGAATAGAATAAGACAACACATAAAAAATAATTCATTTTTACAAACTATGTCAGGTTGAGGTGGGATTGTGACCTGGGTATTGAGATGGGTCTCCTCTCCTCTCCTCTCCTCTCCTCTCCTCTCCTCTCCTCTCCTCTCCTCTCCTCTCTCCCCTCTCCTCTCCTCTCCTCTCTCCCCTCTCCTCTCCCCTCTCCTCTCCCCTCTCCTCTCTCCTCTCTCCTCTCCTCTCCTCTCCTCTCCTCTCCTCTCCTCTCCTCTCCTCTCCTCTCCTCTCCTCTCCTCTCCTCTCCTCTCCTCTCTCTCTCTCTCTCTCTCTCTCTCTCTCTCTCTCTCTCTCTCTCTCTCTCTCTCTCTCTCTCTCTCTCACTTTATATATATATATATATATATATATATATATATATATATATATATATATATATATATATATATATATATAGATATAGATATAGATAGATAGATAGATAGATATGGGTCATTTCTAATCATTAATAAGATGGTCACCATCATAATTGATAACATTAAAATATTTAAACAGTTAAAAGAAAGAAGAAAAGCAAACTCTCTTGCTTTAATTTTGTTTCTTTATATCTTTATTTTTTGCCTTTCTTTTTTAATTTCCTTCCATTCTTTTATTCATTCTCTCTCTCTCTCTCTCTCTCTCTCTCTCTCTCTCTCTCTCTCTCTCTCTCTCTCTCTCTCTCTCTCTCTCTCTCTCTCTCTCTCTCTCTTACCTATCTATAATTTATGATATTCTAGAGAGAGAGAGAGAGAGAGAGAAAAGGAAGGTTGACTGTGGGCCACAGCCTTTGCTTATCTATGCAGGGGTCCTTTGGGACCATGGCTGGGTTCTGTTTTACTTGCAGATTAAGGGATTAATTCTTTCTGTACAAGGAAAGAAATTCAAAATTATTCTGCATGTTTCATTTCTTTTCACATAAAATCTGTAGTGGCTAGATTTTTTTTTGCCATAGTACGCCACAAATTACAGGATCTGAGATGGTCAGAAAACCACACCCAGGCTCCCAACACAACACAAACCACTAGAACGCCATGACAGAAAGGGTAAGACTCATAGTCCACCACGAATTAAACTGGTACACACAATCAGCCAAATCTATGACTGGTTCTTATCCTACCTAGCAGAGGCAGGGGCGTACTACCACAAACACTCATAATTACTAATAATGGCCCTTTAACTTATCACCGCAGACCTATGTGCCAGTGCTGCATCACTCAGCCAAGGTATCTGTGTCCTTCCCTTACAACAACAAGTACCCAACTGAACAAAGAAGCAGCTGCATACCCAGACATGGCAGCGGTCACAAGACAAATGGGGAGAGGGAGGGGGTGGAACAAGGAAGGGACAGGGAGATAGAAACCAACCGGCTATACTCACCAACCTCGCTTATTCTTCCTCTAAAAAGACTATTTTTTATTTTATAAAAATTATTGTGGGATAACTACAAGGGCTGGGTGGAATTTAACCCTTTCATTGTGATAATGCCTATGTAGGCATTGTGAAGCACCAGTGTAATATATGATGACACCTACATAGGCTATCTTGGTTACATTCTATTTTAGTTGTTCAGCAGTCCCATATCCTATCTTGACTAGTCATGACAGACTCTGTATATGCCCTTGAGGTTCCATTGCTCTCCCCATCCTCCCTGTTCCCATCAATCACATAAATGAGCTACACCATGCCCTACCCTCAATCCAGAATGAGGGGGTCTCATTGGCAGAACCTTACATCACAGTTTCCTCACCTATGGTTCTTCCCTTATCTTCCATATCCCTTTATCCTTTTCTTGATCCTATACCCCGCTACCAGGGAGGGGAGACTGTTAGGAGGGATACAGTTCCCCTCTTCCATTTTTCATTCCTTGTCCCCCCTCTCTCTCTCTCTCTCTCTCTCTCTCTCTCTCTCTCTCTCTCTCTCTCTCTCTCTCTCTCTCTCTCTCTCTCTCTCTCTCTCTCTCTCTCTCTCTCTCTCTCTCTCTCTCTCTCTCTCTCTCTCTCTCTCTCTCTCTCCTTGTTCTTCTCTCTCTCTATATCTCTTTCTCTCCAACTTTTATCTTTCACTTCCAAACTGCTGCTCATAACAATATATATATATATATATATATATATATATATATATATATATATATATATATATATATATATATATATATATATACGCACACTCATATGTATACAGTACTATAGCATCTTTTTTATTTGGCTGTAAGTCTTGGTGGGGCATCAGTCAGCAATGATTTCACTTCACCACCATACATCTTTTACCCCCATGTTCACTCTTTCTGACCATGTAGAACAACAGGTTTTGGAAAGAAGCTGACACTCTACTGCTGTGGAAAGTCAAGTAAGGAAATAAGTGTAGAAATTGGTCTTGCAAGGTAATCAGTGGAACACTGGATAATGCATTTTTGTGACAGTCACTTTCAAAATAGAAGTGCCTTGAAAACCACATTTGGTTTCTTCTCATACTATGAGGTTCATACAGTGGCAAGTGAAAAGGGGTCCTCATATAATGTAACAGCAATTGAAAAAAAAGAACCCGAAACTTTTTTGAGGAGGTTTAAAAAAAAATATTCCCAACACTCTTTTTTGGGTGTTTTTTATTGTTTTCTGGTGTTTTATTTTATTCATTTTTTGTTTGCTTGTTTTATTTTCTTGTTAATTCTTCAAATTTATATGTAAATCAGTTTAAATAGCCAATTAAAAAATAAACAAGTAAAACAAAAGGTTTGAGGTGTTATCTGAAGGACAGACACTTGATACAGGTTGGTCCAGTTGGGCAAAGCCTGTGTTAACTTGTACTGTACAAGAAATGAACAGGCCAGGCTTGAATGCTCTTACATTTTTTATGCATATGTACATATATAGCCCTTATTTTATTAATATGATGTAAAACTCAATTTTTATAATTGTGATTTTTTTTTTTTTTTTTTTTTTTTTTTTTTTTTTACCTCCCCAAAAAAACACTTAAGGTTTTTTTGGGGAGTTAAGGGGGATAGATTTTTTAATGCCAACTCTGGTTTTGGGCGACAAAAAACTGTTCAGTTGTTAACCATGAGTAACTGGCATTACACATAGCTTCATTTAGTTATTTAACTCCTACATATCCAGACATGCCACTAAATGATAAGTAGTAATCTCAGCCTTCTACATGTATTGTTGGGTCCACAGACATCCTCCTTCTAGAACTTCAAAAATCATTGTTAATAATTGGGCCATATTTACCAATCAGTCAATTTCTATCTTTATTTATTTATTTTTTATTTAATTATTCATGTATTTATTTATTTATTTATTTATTTATTTATTTTTATTTATCTAAATATACAGTAAACCCTTGATATAACAAACTTCATTTTACCAAATTTTGAATATAATGAACCCTCTAAGGCTGTCAAACATTTGTTTTATTTTTCTAATTAACTCAGCAAATTACGGTGTTTTCAAAATTTTTGAACACTTGCTTTATTTTAGAAACATACTACATCATAAAATGCAGTAAAATTGGTTGACATGCTGTCAACCACATATTTTTGAAAGATGGTGCAATGTTTTTCTCCCGTGGAGGATAGCCACACCTGCACTGACATCACATGCTGCTAACTCCTGACTGGCTACTGCCTGCCTCTTCCCAGGCAGCAGCCACTCAGAAGTTAGTCATGCATGTCATCACTGCAGAAGCTGTGGCTAAGCTCCACAGGAGAAAAACATTGCACCATCCTTCAAAAATATACAACAATCGGTTGCATCATCTTCCTGCCTTTGGCTTCATACAGGGCACTACTAAAGCATTGTTTTCTTCCAAAGTAAGAACAGAATTTCATTACTGCCCTGTACTCTAATTTTATTATGTACTACAGTATTACTTATTGTACAGTAATAGAAAGGGACAGTAAGAAACATACACTAATATTGTAATAAAAGAGAGAGAAAGAGAGAGTGGATGGATGGGTGCGTGCATGCGTGAGTGAGTGTGTTATTCACTTACAGTCGCCTTCTGGTCACCCAGCCAGCCATTCCCCTACAGGAAAAGCTCAGAGCTCGTACTGACTGATCTTTGGATAGGACTGAGACCACTCACACACTACACACCAAGACAAGCAAGGTCACAACCCCTTGGGTTACGTCCCGTACCTACTTGCTGCAAGGTGAACAGGGGCTACACATTAAGAGGGTTGCCCATTTGCCTCGCCGTGACTGGGAGTAGAACCTGGGCCTTTTTGGTTGTGAGCCAAGCATGCTGACCACTACACTACACGGTGTGTACATACACATGTATGCACATAGCCGAACAATTCCCTGTAAATAACGGTGTTCGTTAGATGTATCTTGATAAATGACCATCAGATATAGCAAAGTAAGAAACCAATACACTAATACTGTAATGAGAGAGAGAGTGTATGTGTGTGTGTGTGTGTGTGTGTGTGTGTGTGTGTGTGTGTGTGTGTGTTTACTTAGTTTTACTAGTTGTAATTCAGAGGACCTGAGGTACACTCATGTGGTCCCATTTCTATATCTACACTTGTCCAGTTTTTCCTTGAAGTTGTGCACACTTGTTACCAATACTACATTGTAACTTAGCTTGTTCTAAACTTTAGTATTTCTCTGTGGGAAACTATATTTATTTATGTTTATGTCCAATGTTGGCAGATTAATTTCCTTTAAACTGTCTTCATATGTTAATTCTTCTAGTTGTGGAACCATCTTCGTTGCCATCCTTTGTATCCTTTCTAGTTTTTTTGTGTTTCTTCTTGTGGGGAAAACACACTGATTCAGCATATTCCAACTTTGGTCTAATCATGGTGGTAATTATTTTTCTCATCATATCTTTATCCATGTAGTGGAATGCTGTTCAAGTATTTCTCACCATTTTATATGAATCTCCGAATATCTTTTCTACATGCTTCTCTGACTATTAACTATCCTGTATTATCACTCCTAGATCTTTCTCTTGTGCTTTTATTATTTCTTCATTTCTCATTTTATATGTCCATTTTGGTATTTTTATTTTTTTTCTATTTCAATTATATGACATTTTTTCACATTAAATTCCATCTCCCATTTCTTACTCCAGTTCCAGATTTTATTCAAATCCTCTTGTAGAACTTTGCAGTCTTTGTTGCTTCTTATATGTCCTTGTAACTTTGCATCATCTGCAAATGAGCTCATGTAACTCTTTAACTCCTTCAGGCTTATAATTTATGTAGATAAGGAAAAGTGTTGGTGCCAGCACTGATCCTTGTGCTACTCCACTATCTACATTTCTCCATTTCAGTTTAACAACTTTTAATATCATTCTTTTTTCTCTTCCCTTTAAGTAACTCCATTTTTTTTTTTCTCTCTTTCTCTCTCTCTCTCTCTCTCTCTCTCTCTCTCTCTCTCTCTCTCTCTCTCTCTCTCTCTCTCTCTCTCTCTCTCTCTCTCTCTCTCTCTCTCTCTCTCTCTCTCTCTCTCTCTCTCTCCAAAATCCTATATATTCTAACTTCCATAATAACCTGTTGTGGAGAACTTTGTTGAAAGGTTTTTGAAGATCTAAACAAACAGTCTACCCATCCATCCCTCTCCTGTGTTATATCAGTCACTCTTGAATAAACGCTCATCAAATTGGTTATACATGATCACTTTCGCCTAAAGCCATACTGTTTTTCTGTTATTATATCATGTTTTTCTAAAAATTCTGTCCACTGCTTCTTCATCACTTTTCACAGATCTTACATACTGTGCTGGTCATTGATATTGGTTTATAGTTTAGTGGTTCTTCTTTCTTTCCACTTTTGTAAATTGACATTGTCTGCTTTTTTTCCATTCCTTAGGTACTCTTCCAGTTGATAATGAGCTCTTCATTATGTCATTTACTAGTTCAATTAATTGTTTCCTGCACTCTTTTAAAATGAAATCTGATACTCTATCTGGTCCTGTTGCTTTTCTTTCTTCCAGTTCCTCCATCATTCTATAAACTTTTGTTGTCTTGTGGTTCTTTAAATTCTGATTTTTCTGTGAAAACTTGTTGAAACTTTTCGTTTAGCAATCCACTCATGTCTTTTGGGTCTTCATATGTTTAATTTCCATCCTTCAATCTTTCTGGTTTTTCTTTTAATTTAATTTTTCCATATATGAATCTGTAGAAGAGTTTTGGTTCATTCTTGCACTTTTCAACTATATCTTTTTTATATCCTTTCTCTTCTCTCTTTATTTTCACATATTCATTTCTTGCTATCTTTATTTTTTTTTATTTTTATATATATTTTTTTTCATTCTTATCCATGCTCTCTCTCTCTCTCTCTCTCTCTCTCTCTCTCTCTCTCTCTCTCTCTCTCTCTCTCTCTCTCTCTCTCTCTCTCTCTCTCTCTCTCTCTCTCTCTCTCTCTCTCTCTCTCTCTCCTGTAACATCCAAATAATGATGTGGAGTCCATCATGCACACTTACTTCATTATGCAAACAAACCTCAGCGTTAACACAGATGGGAAAATTACGTCAACACTGAACTTAGGTGATACCATAAGACAGTGATTTATTGGAATGAAAATGAGGAAGAGAGAGGAAATGATAAAGAAAAGATAACATAATTGATAACAATGGAAACAAAATTCAATCAAATATTACTGGTATTTTAAGTGTGTGAATTAACTTGCTGAATCCACCTTTGCAACTCTGGAAACACATTGGACAGTAGGTACACTGGTAGCCTGTCTCAGTAACTTATTTATCTTGTATTGAAGCAATTCATAATCATGAAACCCAGCAAAATTCCTAGGGTTAACTTACCTGATTATGGAAAAAAATGCATTTCATAGTTGTAACAGAACTGATCAGGGCAACATGTTACACATCTTTCCCACTGCACTTTATTTACAACACATCTTGAACAACCACAGTCTCGTATTACTCAAGAGATGTACTGATTTAATCATGTGGGTAGGATCCACATCCTTCATGGGCTGAGAGTACTAGAATACTAGTAAATTTTAAGTTACTCTTATTGTGCAATGGCAATTTATGGCAGCTATCCATTACAGAAGTGGTTGTAGTGATGCATTTTATTTTGTTATATTTTAACTAGTTTGTCATTATACTATAAAATACAACATAGTAAAATATACTGTCATTAAATTATTATTATATAGATTCATTATAAATGTGCAATTATGAATGTAATTGTAGTGTAACCAACCTTCACTAAGTACCCATAGATGAGATACCAGATAAACAGACATTTGCTCTTCATGACTTCGTCATCAAGTAGGGATTCTGTGACTCATATCTTTTCTAATAAACAAGTCTTTTTTTCTTTTCAGAATAATCAACAGAGTCAAGAAAATATATATATATATATATATATATATATATATATATATATATATATATATATATATATATATATATATATATATATATATATATATATATTAAAGCATCTTTGATATTACAAGTGATAAATTTGTCTTTAATAATTAAGTATATTTGTAGTGACATTTCACAGGAATAGTCCTATTTTGATGAGATTCAAGTCATAGTGAAGGAGTTCCCATAATGTAGGATATTAAATGAAACTTACCAAATTGTTTGTATAGTCATTTATGCATGCCATTTTATTATTTGGTCACAAATCATATTCACACCATAATAAGTAAATGTTAATTAATAGGTATCAGGATTTTATCAAACAACTGAAAAATATAATAGTATTCAAATTCATTATTGTGTAGTATATTTCTAAACTGTATAGAAGAAACACCAGCCCACTCCCCACTCACTATAAAATCTAGTGAGTATCATACCATCTGTATTTAGATACCAAAAACACCAAAACTAGTATATAACAAAAAACTAGTCAGCTTATTTATGCACAACCATTTCATCAACCACATGCACATTACCATCCTAAAAACTAACATGAAAATTCATTCCTTTTCACACATAGAAAATTGTTGTATCATGTGGGGTAGTTACAAACATATGTACAAATTTACATATTCTAAAGGTGTATGTAATGAAACCCTAGTGCATTTGTTCTTAAATTTAATCATATGTAAAAGAATCTCTAGTAATATGTTTTTCCCACAGAGTGGAGAGAAATAGTGGAAGAATAGAAAATTTTTGTCTCGTGTGGGGTAGTTACAAACATATGTACAAATCTACATATTCTAAAGGTGCATGTTATGAAACATAGTGCATTTATTCTTGAATTTAACCATATAAAAAAGAATCTGAAGTATAGTGATGTGTTTTGCCCACAGAGTGGAGATGAGAGGAGAGTGGAACACATGCAGTTCACATCCTGGCCAGACTATGGTGTGCCAGATTCAGCCATGGCCATGCTAGAATTTTTGGGATATGTACGAGAGTCTCAAGCTCGCTTGACAGCGGCATATGGGAGCTCTTGGACAGGTCATCCTCTGGGACCACCAATTGTAGTTCACTGTTCTGCTGGGATAGGGAGAACAGGTGAGAATATTGGCTTGAAGTATACAGGGACCCAGACTTGCATCCATATGAATAGTCATTAGCCAGAATTCCTAACATGTCAAGATAAGTAGGAATGAGGTAAGTTGAGAGGGCTGTCCAGTGTGATTGTAAATGTCACTTTTTCCAAGAAAATATAGGACATAGCTACACTATGTGGCAACACTGAAGTTTGACAGCTGTATTCATGATGTTTGTTGAGTTATGACTTGAAATATGACTCCTACTCAGTTATGACTTGAAATATGTCTCTTACTCATTTGTCTTTCTCATCTTGCATGATTATATTTGCAAAACATTACCCTGCTATGAAAAACAGTAAATTTTCATGAAATGCTTCAAAATATAATGCTTCTCGGCAACAAAACTAAGACAGCCAGTTGGCCTATTAAGCAGTGTGTAGGCAGCAAGAGTCAGTGAATCTTATGGCTCTAAAGAGAGCAGAGGTGTGTACAGCATTTTGTCCACATTCTCTCATTACTACCACTACCTTTAAGAACCCATATCTCAAAACATGATTTTTCCACCTTTGAAAACCACCATCTCAGTCATTTGTGCATCAATTTTAAGTAAAGAAAGAATTGGAGAAAGGATCCATATTTTATAACAAAGATGTTTTTAAGTTTTTTTATTTCCTGAAATTACTGCAAAAAAAAAAAAATTTTACTCAAACAAGTATAAATAAATAAAAAAAATCCTGTTACATCAAAAGAATGACATTTTCCATATGTACTTCTACTATATTTCTACATATTTCTAATAATAATGTGTGTATACAGTCAGCAACAGGTGTGATTAGAACTCCCACCGACGTGTGTCATATTGCACAAACTGGCAACTCACTCCTCGGTCTGAAAAAAATGTCAGGAGAAAATAACTACATGGTAACTTGATAAGTCCCTCATATGTTTATAAATCCATAGAATAATGGGGTTCAGAGTTTGACATATTGACATAAGGGAAAGTTATCTTTTCTGACTGCTCCTTGCTTTGGCTAACAAAACAGCTTTTTTTTTTTTTTTTTTTTTTTGTTCTATTTATTTATTTATTTATTTATTTATTTATTTTTATTTTATTTATTTATTTATTTATTTATTTTATTTATTTATTTATTTTTTTTTTCTTATGTAGGAGGGACACTGGCCAAGGGCAACAAAAAAGTGTTCTACTGAGGTGAAATGCTATGCCTGGAAAATCTACAAGGCACGATTGCATAGTACGAGTGTTAGAGTTTCGCTAGAATGTTGAAATAAATAGAGAAAACTAGCCATATAACTATTGCAGTGAAAAGACTGAGTGCATTGGTGAAGAAATGGAGCAATGAGGAATGTGAGGATATGCCTCACCACAAACAGAGCGGTGGGCTGCCCCAAAATGTTCGACAACACCTTACATGGTATCAAGAAACACTTAAAGGTATATCCTCAGCTCACAGCAAAACAACTAAAATATTATACAAAATAACATGAATAGGCCTATGTGAACCTACATTGTCCGTGAATGTTTCTCAAAATAGGTCATCTGCTCTTTTTCAACTCTGCAACTCAGTTGTTTAAGTGCTGAACATAAAACAAATTACTCATCCACTTTACACTGTCCATTCTCAAACACAAAACACTGTCATTAAAGGTGGTAATAAGGCAGCAAAGTTCAACTTTATAAGTCCTATACAATTCTTGCATTACCTGTCATAATAGTGAAGCATATTACATACCACTGTCACCTGACGAGTTTGCTTGGTGCCTCTAGAGTATAATTATGTAGTTCTCATTCACTTCAACAACACCTAATATTTAAAATCAAGTAAATATGAGAGGCAGAAAGGAAAAAAAAGGCTTACACTTATGGTTTTCATGCTTTCTGTGCTTTCCGTCACTTATCCGTCTTCTTTCTGGCTCCCCTATTATTTTTTGTTTAATAAATATATCTATTCATTATTATTTTTCTTTGCTAAAGGGAGTAGGCCCATGGCCACATGCCCCCCCTCAGTACTGCTACTGGTGAGAATGTTATAGGGGTCTGTAGAAATTAGGTGTAGAAGGACTTTTGGACCATAACTCTTATTGATCTTGAGCTACTGTATAAATTTTTTATGGCTGACAAATAAGTAACTTTTTTCCTAGACAATCTTCTTAAGAGAAAAAGAATGGAGTATATGAATTAAAATATCAGAAAATTAAAATTGATTTGGTTTGGTCAAATGTCATTACTTTAGTGTGAGCCCAGGTGAAATTACCTTTTTTTTTTTTTTTTTTTTTTTTTTTTTTCATGCAGGAGGGACACCAGCCAAGGGCAACTAAACTAAAGTAAAGAAAAAAGGCCCATTGAGGTGCCGCTCCCCGAACAGAGCCAAAAGTGGTAGTCAAAATTCACATGATAAGTTTCTTGAAACCTTCCCTCTTGAAAGAATTCAAGTCATAGGAAGGTGGAAATACAGAAGCAGGCAGGGAATTCCAGAGTTAACCAGAGGAAAGGGAGAATGATTGAGAATACTGGTTAACTCTTGCATTAGAGAGGTGAACAGAATAGGGGTGAGAGAAAGAAGAAAGTCTTCTGCAGTGAGGCTGCAGGAGGAGGGAAGGCATGCAGTTAACAAGATTAGAAGAGCAGTTGGCATGAAAATAGCATTAGAAGATAGCAAGAGATGCAACATTACGCCAATGAGAAAGAGGCTGAAGACAGTCACTTAGAGGAAACACTGACACAGAAGCAGTAGTCATTTCAAGGAAAATCAGCACAATACCTCCTCAGGTCCCCCTAATTATCAGACACAAAATGCCAGAGGCACCTCTGCTTTCAGGGATCCTGAGGAGGGATTGTTGTGATAGGACAAGATACAGATATAAGACTGTGATCAGAGGAGCCCAGCAAAGATGGGGTAACAGCATAACCAAGATTAGAGGTTAGGGAAAAAGGTCAAGAATGTTGGGCATATCTCCAAGACAGTCGAGAATATGAGTTTGCTCTAAGTTGTGGAGGATAGCAAAAATAAAGGCTAGCTCACCAGGATGGTCAGTGAAAAAAGAGGAAAGCCAGAGGTGGTGGTGATCATTGAAGTCTCCAAGAATGGAGATCTCCGCAAAAGGGAAGAGAGTCACAATGTGCTCCACTTTGAAAGAAGTTAAGTAGTTAAAGAATTTTTTAGTCAGAGGAGTTGGTGAGAGGTATATAGCACAGATAAATTTAGTTTGAGAGTGACTATAGTCATAGCCAGATGATGGAAAACTCAGAAGATTCAAAAGCATGGACACAAAGGCAGGTTAAGTCATTGCGCACATAGATGCAACATCCAACTTTGGATTGAAAATGAGGATAGAGAAAGTAGAAGGGAAACAGAAAAGAAGCTCAGACACCTGTGTTTCAATGAAGTAAAGGAAGATGACATTCAATAGAGGAGAGGGGTGGTGTTCTAAAGATTGAAAATTATATCTAAGACCACAAATGTTGCAGAAGTTAATGAAGAAAAGAGGGGGACATCAAGACACTTGGATCAATACCAGAAGAGCAGTCTTTCTTGGGGACATTTGTGGTCCCCTCCCCAGATGGAGATTACAAGGCTGTTGTAGGAGTTGCCATATTGATTTTGAATTTTGAATGAAGGGTGTGTGTAGTTTTGTGTGAAGGAAGAGAGTTGTCTTTAGAGGGTAGGTTGTTACTGCCCCCTTGTGTTGATAACATTGTGGCATGTTTCCACCAAACATGCCATTGGGTGTCACAAAGCTTAGGCAAAACAAAATTTTGCACTACATCTTTCAGTTATAATTATTTTCCTTAATTATTGATCTCCATTTCTTTTAATGATTTGTAACAACTAAATGTTACTGGCATTTTATAAATAGTATAAACACAATTGGAAATACATAATCATAATCACAGTGTATGAATAGTAGCTCACCTCTTTCAGAGATATGATTTCTTGTAATTGTATCTATCAAAGTCTTTTAAAGATTCCAGGACATGGCAAGCTTTCTTTTGATACATATTGGTAATTAAATAACTCCCTTTTTTCATCAAGCCTTCTTTAGTGCCTGAATTTCCAGACAGAATGGCAACTGACCTTTGTAGCTTCCGCTATCTTCTTAATATCTGCAATGTTGTCATGTGACACAACTGTTAAAAAGTAGTCGAAGATATTTAATTTGATTGTCTTAGCTTAGTCACATGTTGGCAAGTTTTTTTTTTCATTGATTTATCTGATGTTAAATGCAGCAGAAGCACTATATACAGTACAGGTATCTGTAGAGATTAATATTTGTGTGTGTGTGTGTGTGTGTTTGTGTTTATATACTGAACTAGAGGAGAAAGGTGGAAGGGGTAATTTTTTTTTATTAAAGAGGTGAGCATTCACTTTCTATGTGCAGATTTGGAATAATGCGAATCTTAAGTAATAAGAAAATATTTAATTATCTGAATAACATCATTATGTACTATCAGGAAAACTCTAATGTGGTATAAGCCTGAGTGATGAAAACAATACAGTAGATACATTCTGCACTTCAGTAAGTGTTAAGCTTCAGATAAAGACAAAGGTTTCCCATGAGACACTCCCATCCTCTCTCCCTATGCCATTCTTCACTCCTAACCCTCTCTCTCTCTCTCTCTCTCTCTCTCTCTCTCTCTCTCTCTCTCTCTCTCTCTCTCTCTCTCTCTCTCTCTCTCTCTCTCTCTCTCTCTCTCTCTCTCTCTCTCTCTCTCTCTCTCTCTCTCTCATAATAATAATAATAATAATAATAATAATAATAATTATAATAGTGAAAGTAGCTATTAATGAGGAAATACAGAGGAAGAAAAGAAAAAAGTGAAGTAGAACATAGACAAAAAATAAAAATCAAATAGCAAATTAACATTTTCAGTTCTTGAGAGGAGACCTGACATTAAAATATTCTGAAATGATGGTTTGACTTATATCAATATCTCCCCAAGCTGGAAGGAAGTGGCAGACACTAAAAATCTCCTATTCCTTCTCTCCCTACAATGTGACTTCATCTCTCCCTCTCTTTCCCCTTCTCCTTCCCTTCTATTTCAGTCTTTCTACTAATCTCCATTGTCTTTCTCCAGTCTCAGCCCCTCCAGCCTCTCCTCCTGTCTATCTCCTACAGGCTTACTCTCACACTCTGTCCCTTTGCTACTCTCTCTCTCTCTCTCTCTCTCTCTCTCTCTCTCTCTCTCTCTCTCTCTCTCTCTCTCTCTCTCTCTCTCTCTCTCTCTCTCTCTCTCTCTCTCGTATAATAATAATGATAGTAGTAGTAGCAGTAATAGTAGTAGTAATAGTAGTAGTAGTAGTAGTTGTTGTAATAATTATAGTAGTAATAATAGTAGTTGCTGTAATAATTATAGTGGTAGTAGTAGTAGTTGTTGTTGTTGTAGTTGTTTTTTGTTATTATTATTATTATTATTATTATTATTATTATTATTATTATTATTATTATTATTATTATTATTATAATATAATAATAATACAATAATAATAATAATAATATAGTAATAATAATAATAATAATAATAATAATAATAATAATAATAACAACAACATGTATAATAATAAGAAGAAAAAGAAGAGTTATGATACTAATGTAATAATGATAATGATGAGGATGATAATAATGATGATAATGATAATAATAATAATAATAATAATAATAATAATAATAATAACAATAATAATAATAATTACGAGAGAGAGAGAGAGAGAAACGAGTCTGTCTGCCCAGTGATAGGCTGAGACTTCCTACTGAATGGCCAACAAGTGTGTGTGTGCTTCTCTCTAATTATTATTATTATTATTATTATTATTATTATTATTATTATTATTATTATTATTATTATTATTATTTCATTGTTATTACTATACTTTATCATTATTATTATTTTCATTATTATTACTCTCTCTCTCTCTCTCTCTCTCTCTCTCTCTCTCTCTCTCTCTCTCTCTCTCTCTCTCTCTCTCTCTCTCTCTCTCTCTCTCTCTCTCTCTCTCTCTCTCTCTCTCTCTCTCTCTCTCTCTCTCTCTCTCATGTTTCCTGTCCCACTTGCTTCTTTCTCAGCCCCTCAGCCCATCTGTTCTTACCTCTTTTCTCCCCACCATGTGACCTCACTCTCCCCACCTCCTACTCCCGCCTCTATTGGTGACCTGTTCTTCCTTGAGAGAGAGAGATACTTTACCTGAGATGTAACACCTCTGTACTGTCAAAATAGTTTGTCGTTTTCTGCTTTTTTCACGCAATTTTTATATTTTGTTAGAGCCTTACTGATAGTACAATAAAACCTTATTAACCTGTACTTAAATAATTTGCAGTTTGGGATAATTCAGAGGCTAACATGGGAAAAAGCAACTCAAAATTTCCATCAGTTCATATAGATGCATAAGTATATGAAATGTACCTGTGGGTTAATTTTTGGTGAAAGGATGAATGTGTCCTGCTGTACAGGTAGGAAATGGTTGGGTTATTGGTTCTTTGATAGATAGTGACAGGAGCCATTCTTGTTTTTGTTCCATGTGATGGGACTTGATTTCCTACAACTAGTAGTCATCTGTTTTCTGTTATGATATAGCATTTGAATGGGTATTAATTATTACCTATTTTTAAATTGGTGATTTATTGCTTGCATACATAGCTTGCTTGGGTATTTTTAAAGTTTGGCTCAACAATACATTGATTTGTGTACATTGTTGGCAGTAATAGTTGTGATGCCCTCATTTAAAAACAATGGTAATGAAGTTACAACTCTGTCATCTTCTTGTCCAGCAGTGAATGGTGAGCTCTGGCAACTCTGAGATCATACAGTGGCAACACTGCCTCATTGCCCACCACACAGAAGTGACCTTGGGACACCTCTTTCCTATGACCACATATAACCATTCTCATATAAGGTGTTTTCTTCAGTTCTTCGCAAGTGCATCAGAAACACGCATTTTTCAGCACATTCCTTTTGTGCAGGTCTCCTGGGAGCCTTGGAACCTTATGTCTACCCCAGACCACAAGCTTCTGAAGCTCCCATGAGACCTTTTTGGAGAAGTAGGTGGGCAGCAGGGTGGAGCAAAAGACACAGCCACTCACGGCCAGCAGTGCAAAAATGTTGGGTGAAAACAAGGCAATGTGCGTGCATTGTTTTCAATAAAATCTCTAGCATGCAGAATTATCTACATACAAGTAATTCATGTGTGAAAATCATTATTAAAACTGTGTAGCGTGAATTGTATCAAATTAAGTGAATAGAAACATTTGCTTACAATGAGCGTGGAACAGTCAAACCTTCCAGCAGCGTGTGGCATTCTGGCAGGAAAGGTAAAGGTGTTTGAATGGCTTTCCTGTCTTGGACCATGATTTCCAACACATCATTGTGTTCTGATACAGCGCCATAATGTACTGTGAGGTCATGACTGATACAACCAATTCACACAAAAATACTCTGCAGAGTGACTTGTATTTGCATAGGTGATGACGTAGGACAGATCTCAAGAAATAGTACATGGGAAAGAATGTGGTCTTAACACAGCAGATTCTGAGTAGCAAGGCAAGGGACCTCATTCTCATCTCTGAATGACCTGTTATCTGTACAGCTGCTAGATGTGCTCCTTACATCATAGTTTCCTCTTGCTCCATAATCATTGATAATGGAAAATATTTTATGTTATAATACTTGCAGTCTGTCTAGACAGATTAGGATAATAAATAGGGATACCTGAGAGATGGAACACACCCAGAACATGCAAATTGTGTAAAAATACCAGCAAAGAGATGTTTTGACATTTCATTTCTTAACTGCCTTTGTACAGTACCATGCAGCAAGTTTTATGACTCAGTCATATTTGGCCAACATCAAGCATCATTTTGACCAGGAATGTCTTAACCAGGCTTTTCTTCAGATGTAACAACTATTAAACAAGAATAATCAGTATGTCTGGCTATCTCTGCTTGAATCAGAAAAAAAACATATATATATATATATATATATATATATATATATATATATATATATATATATATATATATATATATATATATATATATATATAATATATAATATATATATATATATATATATATATATATATATATATATATATATATATATATATATAATATATATATATATATATATATATATATATATATATATATATATATATATATATATATATATATATATATAATTTTTTTTTTTTTTTTTTTTATCTATTTATGTAGGAGGGACACTGGCCAAGGGCAACAAAAATCCAATAAAAGAAAAAAAAACCCCACTGAGATACCAGTCCCAGAAAAGGGCCCAAAGCAGTGGTCAAAAATTGAAGTATAAGTGTTGAAACCTCCCTCTTGAAGGAATTCAAGTCATAGGAAAGTGGAAATACAGAAGCAGGCAGGAAGTTCCAGAGTTTATCAGAGAAAGGGATGAATGATTGAGAATATTGGTTAACTCTTGCATTAGAGAGGTGGACAGAATAGGGGTGAGAGAAAGAAGAAAGTCTTGTGCAGCGAGGCTGCAGGAGGAGGGGAGGCATGTAGTTAGCAAGATCAGAAGAGCAGTTACATGAAAATAGCAGTAGAAAACAGCTAGAGATACAACATTGCAGTGATGAGAGAGAGATAGCCTGAAGACAGTCATTTAGAGGAGAGGAGTTCATGAGATGAAAAGCTTTTGATTCCACCCTGTCTAGAAGAGTGGTATGAGTGGAACCTCCTTAAGACATGTGAAGCATACTCCATACATGGATGAATAAGGTACAGAGTTACCAGCTGGGGGGAGGGTGAGAAAAACTGGTGGAGACGTCTCAAAACGCCTAACTTCACAGGAGCTGTTTTAGAGATGAGATGTGAAGTTTCCAGTTCAGGTTATAAATGACAGACCAAGGTTAGTCAGTGTAGAAGAGGGGGACAGTTGAGTGTCATTGAAGATGAGGGGATAGTTGTCTGGAAAGTTGTGTCAAGTTGATAGATGGAGGAATTCAGTTTTTGAGGCATTGAACAATACCAAGTTAGTGCCTGCCAGCACTTGTAGCTGAACCATGGCTTGTCTCATGGCTCGACTCTGTAGGTACTGTGAGGGATGTGTCTGGTTTGGGCTGAGAGGATGAGGGAGGTGAGGTTTACCACATTGTGGTTCACGTCATCTGTGAATGTGGCACCCCAGTTGGTGGAGGCCAACTCTTCCTTTAGTCTCCACTAGTTAGCCTTCTCCCACAGTCAGATGGTGCACTTGCTCTCTCTCAGGAAGAGTGGAGGCACACTTTGCAGAGCACTGCAAAATGATCAGAGCTACCATCTTTTTCTAGTTGGTAGCACTGCACAGAGTCTTTTGGGAGGTCTGTTAGGAGGATAGAGTCATGTACATGCATGACCGAATTCATGTGGTTGGTGAGCCTGTGGACCAGTGTCAAATCTGTGAAGGCCTGGCTCACCAGGTGCTGGTTTAGATCACCAGCAATAATGACATTTTGACAGCTGTGGGTGTCATGATCATATCCGGATGGTCTTTGAGGAAGGGGAGTAGAGTACTGTGCTGCCATTCAGGGTCATACAGAGGGCAGAGCAGCACAGCAGTCCTGTCACCAAGGAGAAGGCAGAAAAACACTTCCATCTCCTCTAGAGCTGTGACAGGCATCAGCTACAGCTGCAGGCCCTCACAGTGGCACAAAACTATGCCACTGCCTAGCCTGGCTGGTCTGTCCGTCTTCACCCAGTGGGTGTAGTCTACAATCCTATCACACATCGTAACGCAAGTGTCATTCAGGAATGTCTCGACAGCCACTATGATGTCGGTTTTGTTCCTGAGGGCTGCGTGGGTCAACTCAGTGATGTTTGTCCTTAATTCACGTACATTAGAAGACAGGATTCTGAGGCTTCTGGGTACTATGGCTGAGTTAATGATAATATGAGGGAGAGACAGCATCACTCATACACTGTACTGCTGGATCAGGTGTCCTTGGTGATGGGATGGGGCCTGATGTAAGAGTAGTAAGTGCAGGGAACAGCTGTCTTTCCGACAGGAGCACCGTAAATAATCATTCCTGCCATGCTTTTGCCATCCAAGTGTAGCAGGAATCTGCTGCATGGCCTGGGCCATGAATTGATGGATGTTTGATCCCCTTGACAATGTAATGGTCATCAAATTGGCTGCTACCCTCCAGACATCAGACACATTTACTGCTCACCCCAATGTTCTCATCTGAAAAACATACCCTTTTCCACTGCTGAGAGGTCCTGTGCCTGTACTTATCAGCAAAAGCCAGCCTCTTTGCCTTTATTTCTTTAGTAAGCATTGGTATGATAACAGCCTTGTAAGAAGGTAAGTTGAGGCAGTGCTGGAGGCATTCACATATGGTACTAGCCGCAACATTTTTCATGAGTTCAGGATACATTTTTCTTATTTCTGTGCTTATGATGAATGGAGTTTGCTTGACTGCACCCATCAGTCTTGGCTGAAGTTTTCCTTGGCTTCCATAGGTGAGGTCTGGGAGGCAGTACTGTGCCAAGTGGCAGGTCTTGGCTAGCAACAAAAACACACAACACAGTTCTCTTTGATCATCCTACTCGGCTACAAGTGTCTTTAATGCTCACATTTTCCTGCCTAAGGGTAATGATTTTGGCTCATTCTACCTTTTGCGGTAGTAGATCTGACCATTTTGAATACTCTTGGGAAAATTTAAGGCAAAAAACAAAGAGGGAACAAATTAGCATCCAAAGATTCCTTGGGCATCCATACATATCTCCTCCCCTTGTCGCTGCTTGCAAGCTGCTGAGATCTCTCACTCATATGAGTGTTGCAGCCTAAGGAATTGTCGCTAATTTTCCTGTATGTTTCAGAGGAAGGTGTTAACTTTATGATACTTTATATGATACTGTATATACATATATAATGGAACCTCGGTTACCAAACGTCTCCCTTTTCAAACAACTTGGTTTTTTAACAAAAATTTTCTCATAATTGCTTCAGTTGCCATACCATAATACAGTTTTTGAACAAAGTTACTTGATTTCAAATACTACAAGACATAGCAAAAGCTGCTATTTATTACTAATTTATAGTTTCTGTAAATATCTCCTTTGTTTTTATATATCTGGAGGAGAGAGAGAGACAGTAATTCAATCTTTGAAATAAGTTAAATGTGATCCTGTTGAAGAATCTCGATGTAAACAAAAAAGGTACAGCACTCAGAAGTAATCCCTAGCCTCCTGTGGCTCTCTCTATGACCCACAACACCATCACAACTGCATAACTGCATTTTCCCTGTAGCTTTTTCCCAGCAGCAAGATGTTTGAGTGTTATGATCATGTTCATAACTCTGTAAGGCTTCCCTCGTTTGATTAGTGACAAAGAGAATGCCTGCATGGTCTAAACAATATCTTTGGGGAGTTCTGTGTTACTAAGTTCATTCAGTACATCCTTCCTGGATAAAAAATTTCTATGCTGGAGATAATGTGGAGAGGCCATCTTAGCATTGGGAGCATCAGTCATTACCAGCTAAGACATGGTGGATGGTGTCTGAGAACAGATTTATCTATTTTGCATTGATTCCTATGAGGAAAATAGTTTTGGTTTTCGAACATTTCAGATTTCAAACAGCGTTCAGGAACAAATTAAGTTCGAAAGCTGCGGTTCCACAGTATATATATATATATATATATATATATATATATATATATATATATATATATATATATATATATATATATATATATATTAACGTATATGATGGCTCATAAGATGCACCTTTTCTCAAAAAAAGTCTCAAGAAATGAGCCTGTGTCCTATGAGGCCAAGGTTCAGCATTGAGGCAGTGGTTGGTGGTAAGTCTATGGCAACAGAGGCTCTAAAATCAAACTGCAGACATCTTTGCATATGTAAACAAAGTGATGATTGGTACTACATCACAAAACAACTCTTTTCTTTCAAGGTAACAATATATAATAGATCATACTTACCGGTAATTCACATAGAATGACACCAGTCAGGAAGAATTTGCCTAAGTGACCATGCACCACTTATTGCATGTACCAAAACAAACACGCAGTCATTTACACACCAAACCTAGTAACATGGGCAAGCTTCACTGTGTTCTTTACAGTGTGATGCTGTTACTCCTTGAGGTAAGACACACTTTCATACAATTAAAATTGCACCTATCTTTTAACATTCTTATGAACAAACTTTATTATCCCTGTAATCTCTCACAGTCACTGCTGACACATATGCCAGGTACATGTTTACATCTCACAGCAGGATTGGTACTTAGGCTACTAGCAAATAATAAAGTTTTTAGATGCAAAATATTGGGATTTAATAATGATCTAAATGCATGTGAGAGTCTTCAAATGTCAGGTGAAATCCTTCACTTCATATTCAGAGCTTAAATCCACTCATTTATCTTTTTTTTTTTTTTTTTTTTTTTTTTTTTTTTTTTTTTTCATTTTAATGTTTACCAAAACTGGTTGTGTCTTATGAGCCCAGGCTTCTTATGAGCCATCAAATACAGTGTGTGTGTCTATATATATATATATATATATATATATATATATATATATATATATATATATATATATATATATATATATTTTTTTTTTTTTTTTTTTTTTTTTTTTTTTTTTACACACAAGATAGTAAGAGAAAGGATAACAAACAGAGAAATAAAGAAGGCTTGTAAACGTGATGGGGTCCTTCCTATTGTTCTCAGAAACTGCTCCTCCCTGCTTGCACCTTGCTTAATCAAACTCTTTCAATTCTGTCAACATCTACCTTTCCTTCTTGCTGGAAGTTTGCCTACATTCAGCCTGTTCCTAAAAAGAGTGACCATTTTGATCCCTCAAACTACTGTCCTATTACTTTAATTTCCTGCTATCTCAAGTTTTTTAATCTATCCTCAACAGGAAGATTCTTAAACATTTACCACTTCACTGCCTTCTATGTGATCGCCAGTATGGGTTCTGTCAAGGTTACTTCTTAGAGATTTTGGTGAAACTTTTGCTGTTGCCTTAGACATATCAAAAGCTTTTGATAGAGTATGGCACAAAGTTTTGATTTCCAAACTACCCTCCTACGGCTTCTATCCTTCTCTCTGTAACTTCATCACAAGTTTCCTTTCTGATCGCTGTATTGCTGTTGTGGTAGACAGTCATTGTTCTTCTTCTAAATCTATTAACAGTGGTGTTCCTCACAGTTCTGTCCTGTCACCCACTCTCTTCCTATTATTCATAAATGATCTAAACCAAACTTCATGTCCTATCATTCCTATGCTGATGATACCACCCTGCACTTTTCCAACTCTTTTCATAGATGTCCAACCCTTCAGGAAGTAAACAGTTCACACAGGGAAGCCACAGAACACCTGACTTCTGATCTCTCTCTCTAAAATTTCTGATTGGGGCAGAGCAAACTTAGTATTGTTCAATGCCTCAAAAACTGAATTCCTCTATCTGTCAACTCAACACAACCTTCCAGACAACTATCCCCTCTTCTTCAGTGACACTCAACTATCCCCCTCTTCTACACTGAATATCCTTGGTCTGTCCTTTACTTATAATCTGAACTGGAAACTTCATATCTCATCTCTAACTAAAACAGCTTCTATAAAGTTGGGCATTCTGAGACATCTCTGCCAGTTTTTCTCACCTTTCCAGCTGCTAATTCTGTACAGGTGCCTTATCTGTCCATGTATGGAGTATGCTTCACATGTCTTGGGGGAGTTTCCACTCATACAGCTCTTCTAGACAGGGTGGAATCAAAAGCTTTTCTTCTTATCTACCCCTCTCATCTGACTGCCTACCTTCACTCTCTTTCTCATCCCTGCAATGTTGCATATCTTGCTATCTTCTACTGCTATTTTCATACTAACTGCCCTTATGATCTTGCAAACTGCATACCTCCCCTCTTCCTGCAGCCTCACTGCACAAGACTTTCATCTTTCTCTCACCCCTATTCTGTCCACCTCTCTAATGCAAGAGTTAACCAGAATTCTCAATCATTCATCCCTTTCTCTGGTAAACTCTGGAACTCCTTGCCTGCTTCTGTATTTCCACCTTTCTATGACTTGATTCCTTCAAGAGGGAGGTTTCAAGGCACTTATCCTTTAATTTTTTACTACTGCTTTGGACCCTTGTCAGGGACCAGCATCTCAGTAGGTATGAGCCAGGCATTAGCTATCAAAATTTTCTCTATAAGTTTAAAATTAACCTTCCCCATTTAATTTACTTCACCTACCTTTCTTTTTGTGAGTTTAGATTGTAGAGGTAGAGGAAGAGATCCTCTATGGTCTACCCCACTATGTGATTTGTTTTGACCCAGCTCCCCAAATAAAGCTTCTAGAATTTTTTAAAACATAAATATTTTGCTGTGAGAGAGAGCAGCTGTGAGTAGGGTAGGTGACAAACCTCCCCATCCACCCTTCACTCCCCCCTTCCCTTCCACTTTGTCATACAGCACAGCCATTGTTTTGAAGCGCAGGCACCGAAACACCTATTGGTGTGGGTTGTCCCCCACACCAGTAGGTGTCCAGCCTGGCCAGAGTAATGGCACATATCAAGAAAGGCAAGGAGACCCAGGGGCGATATATCATATTTGCTGGTGCACTAGACACACTTTTTTCTTGAAAAAAAGTATCTGATAATTACCATGTCAAATGCAGTCGTAGTACAGCACAGTAAGCACAAATACCATTACTAATAATATTACTAATAAAAAATCTCTCTCTCTCTCTCTCTCTCTCTCTCTCTCTCTCTCTCTCTCTCTCTCTCTCTCTCTCTCTCTCTCTCTCTCTCTCTCTCTCTCTCTCTCTCTCTCTCTCTCTCCCTCCCTCCCTCTCCCCCCCTTCCCTGCCCTTCTCTCCCTTCCTTCCCCTTGTCCTTTATCTCTGACAGATAAGGGCAGGGAAGATGACAGGGAGAGAGGTTTGAGACAAGACAAAATAGGAAAGGAGAGGAAAGGAAAAAAGGGGGGAAGGGACATAACCAAGGAGGGAGAGTACATGATTTAAGGAAGTGGAAGAAGGGTGAAGGCAGAGGATGGGAGGACAGGGAGAAAGTAGAAAGAGTAAATATAAGTAGCAAGGATGAGAAGTGAGTGAAGAATTAGAGGGACAGAGGAAGTATTGTGAAATATGTATTCTCATTTCCTGTCCCCTACTCCTTTTTATTTTTCCTCCATCCATTTCCTTCCCATTTATGCTCCTTCCATCTATTTTCACTCTCAGTCAGTCTCATTCAACTTTGCAATCCTCAAGATTGTTCTTAATCTCTCTCTCTCTCTCTCTCTCTCTCTCTCTCTCTCTCTCTCTCTCTCTCTCTCTCTCTCTCTCTCTCTCTCTCTCTCTCTCTCTCTCTCTCTCTCTCTCTCTCTCTCTCTCTCCCTCCCTCCCTCCCATGTGTGTTTGTTATATCAAGAGTTTACTGTAAGAAAATGTATTTGTAAGTAACAAATGTATATGTGATGTATATGTGATGTGTGAGTGCAGGGAAAGTGATGTGTAAATCAGGAAGTGGCTGAATGGGTGAATTGGGGGAGTAGTGTACAGTTAAACATTGTCAGTGATTTGAACAGGAAAGATGGTGGCTGGTACAGCAAATATTTATAAAGGTTTCAAGGAAGAAGAAAATGTGAAAATACGAGAAGAAATACATAACTTAGTAGCAATAATAAAGACATGAAATGAGGAAAGAGAGGTGGTGACAATGTAAAAAAAAGGTATCCAGTGATATAGTAGAGATGAAGAAGAGGGAGATGGAAAGATAAAAAGAAAACAAAGAACTGAAAGAAAAGGTGACAAAAATAGTGGACTTAAACAAGAAGTACCATGAAGAAATCAAGAAACACAAGGAAGAGAATGAGGAGTTATAGAAAGCTTTACAAGAAAGAGAGATTAATTTTGGGAAAATAAAAAAGTTAGTGACAGAGGAAGTCAAAAGTTGAAAGGAAGAGAGAGAGAGAACAACAAAAGGTTGATGTGGAGGAGATAATAAGGCAAAAGCAACAGGAACACAATAAGGACATGGAAAAGCAAGTGATTAAGATAGTAAAGGAAAAAAGTAATCTTGTGAAAGACACAGTACAGAGAAAGATATGTGTGGTGGTATTTGGGGTCAAGGAGCAGAACCTACCCATGAAAATAGCTAAAGAGAAAGAAAAGGCAAAAAGGGCTAAGGAAATAATAGCAGAAGTGGCAGAAGAAGAGGAGATAGTTGAACAAACTGAAGAGGTTTATAGGATTGGAAAATACAATGAAAATGGAACAAGACCAGTAAAAATAAGATTCATGTCACAAATAGCAGTGGAACATGTCTTACAAAGAACAGGAAAACTTGCAAAAGTAGAAGGAATGAGGGGAATTTGGATAAAGAGAGACATGAAAGAAGAAGAGAGAAGTAAACTAAAAGAGTTAAGAGTAGAGGCCCAGTAAAAAAATGAGGAGAGAACACAGAAACAAGCAAGGAGATTCATTTGGAAAGTTGTGGACATGAAAGTGGCACAAAGATGCCACAGAAGCCCACCAAGTAGAAGTTTAATAATTATTTTTACAAATGTAGATGGTTTGGTGTTGAGCCTATTGGAACTTAAAGACTAACTAAAGAACAATAAACCAGACATGATATGTTTAACAGAAACCAAACTAAAAGAGGAAATAAAGTTAGGATTTGCAAAGGAAGGATATAGCACAAGTAGGAGAGACAAAAGGAAAGGAAGGAGGAGGAGGAGGAGGAGTAATGATATTGATAAAAGAGGATATAGTTGTTGAGGAAGTGGAATATAGTGATGGAAAGGCTGAAACTTGAGTGTTGTGATTAAGATCAAAGGAAGTGAAAAAAAGTGAAGTTATTGTGATATACATACCACCAAAAAACTGATGTATGGGGGACCAGTAGATATAAAATTATGCAACTAGAAACAAGAAATAGCATAGACGAAATGATAAGGAAAAGTAACAAAGTGCTCTTAGTAGGCGACTTCAACAGGAATTAAATGGGAGGAGGGAGATGGAAGTGAAAAAAAATGTTGGGTCATGGAGCGAAGAACTTATGCATACCATGATGATGAATACAATGAAACAGTGGGTGAATGAACCTACAAGCTGCAGAGGAGACAGTTAGACTTAGTGTTTATGAAAACCTCAGAAAGTAGATCAAGTTTATATTGTCTGAGTCCTCTGGGAAGAAATGATCTCGTGACAATAGAAATATTACTACAAGAGGAAATAGTGTTGCACAGGAATGAACGATTTAGAAATGGAGTCAGAACTATGCTAAGGCCAACTTTACAGAACTTAATAAATTTTATGGAAAAATTAACTGGAAAGAGCTATTTGAAGGCAAAGTAGTGCAAGAAATATATTATGTATTTTTGAGCAAGTATAGAGAGGAGTTGCAACAGTTTGTACCAAGTTATAAAGCAAAAATTAGGAAACATGAATGGTATAATGCCAGGTGTGTAGAAGCAAAAAAGAAAAAGGTCACTGCATGGAAGAAAGTTATGAGAAAATTCAACAGAAATACTAGGGAAGAATACAGAAAGGTATACAGATATGGTATAATAAGAAGAAAAGAAGAAAGAAATTTTTTAAAGTGACATGGTAAGAAAATGGAGGAAAGAACCCAAACCCTTCTTCAGGTATATAAATGGAAAAATGAAACATAGGGATGACATAAACAAATTAAGAAGAGAAGGAAGAATTTATGAAACTTCTGTGGAGATGAGTGAACTAATGAATGAGAGTTTTCAATCTGTGTTTACAAAGGAAATCAATTTTGTGGCACTGAGAGTGGTATCACAGAATGAGGGAATACAGGAGATACAAGTAAAGAGACATGATATCAAGAAACTGCTGCAAGAGCTGGATGTTAGAAAAGCTATGGGACCAGATAAAGTAAATGGATGGATATTAAAAGAATGCAGAGAACAAATGAAGGAACCCATAGGGGATATAATCAACAGCTTGTTGAAAGAAGGGAAAGTACCAAGGGAATGGAAAAGAGCTAACACAGTCCCAGTATACAAAGGGGAAAATAAAATGGAACCATTAAATTACAGACCAGTGTCACTAACAAGCATTGTATGCAAGCTTTGTGAAATAGTAATTAAAGATAGATGGGTGCAATATTTAGAAGATGAAAAGATAATTACAGAAAAGGAATTTGGATTTAAAAAAGGGAGATCCTGTGCCACAAATCTACTGAGTTTTTATACAAGAGTAATAGCTGGAGTGCATGAGAGGGATGAATGGGTTGATGCAGTATACCTGGATCTCAAAAAAACATTTGATAAAGTTTCCCACAAAAGTCTTATGTGGAAGTTAGAGGAGGAGGAGGTCAAGAAAAAGAGAGGGAGAAAATGGGAAGGAAAGGATGGAAGGGAGAGGAGGGCACAAGAGAGAGAGAGAGAGAGAGAGAGAGAGAGAGACACACACACACACACACACACACACAGCAAGTAATGTGCAAAAGAAGTGGGAAGCTTTCATCAATATTTATGAAGAGGGAGTGAAAAGATATGTACCAAAAATAGAGACAAAGAGAAGATAAAACTGACTGGTATAATAGAAGATGTGAAATAGCTAGGGAGGAGAGGGAAACGGCATGGAATAGATGGCAGAGGAAAAATATGCAGGAGCTATGGCAAAACTACACAACTACTAGAAATGAATATGTAAGGGTTATTAGAGAAGCAAGGAAAAATTATGAGAAAGATGTTATGGACAAATGCAAAGAGGAACCAAAACTATTCTTCAGATATGTGAACAGCAAAATGAAAAATAGAGAAGGAATAAGCAGATTGAAGGTGAATGGTCAAATGTGTGAGGATCCGGCTGAATTGGCAGAGATAATGAACAGGAGTTTTCAATCAGTATTCACAAAAGAGAGAACATTTGTGTGGCAGAGTGAGATGAGTGAGGAAATGGGTCTGGGGGACTAGACGTTAGGAAGGCCCCTGGACCTGTTGGAGTGTCAGGATGGATACTAAAAGAGTGCAATCAGCAGTTGACATGGGTCATACATAATATTATTGAGAGCTCCCTAATTGAAAGTAGAGTCCCAATTGAATGGAAGAGAGCCAACATAGTGCCAATCTACAAAGGTGGTAGTAAAGAGGAGCCCTTAAACTATAGACCTGTGTCTCCAACAAGTGTGGTGTGCAAAATGTGTGAAAAATTGGTGAAGGATAAATGGATGCAGTACCTAGAAGGAAATAAAGTGATAACAAAGCAACAATTTGGATTTAGGAGAGGGAGATCGTGTGTTACAAACTTACTGAATTTTTATTCTAGAAAGAGATGGATGGGCAGATTGTGTTTATTTAGATCTGAAGAAGGCCTTTGATAAAGTGCCACACAGGAAATTGTTGTGGAAGTTGAAGCATAATGGTGGGCTAAGGGTGGGTTGGGGTTCTGCTGAGATGGATGGAAAATTTCTTGATAAACAGAGAAATGAGAACGGTGGTAAAAGATCAATAATCATCATGGAGGGAAGTCATAAGTGGAGTACCCCAAGGCTCAGTACTTGCACCAATCATGTTTGCAGTCTATATAAATGATATGATGGAGAGTGTGAACAGCTACATGAGCCTTTTTGTGGATGATGCAAAGTTGCTAAAGAAAGTTGAGAGTGCAGAGGACTGTGGAACATTACAAGAAGACCTGAACAATATCAGAGTGGAGTTATAGATGGAAAATGGAATTTAAAGAAGTGTAAAGTAATAGAATTTGGAGAAAGTACAAGAAGAGTAAAAGGAAATTATGTGTTGAATGGTGTAAGGTTGAGTGGAGCAGAAGAGGAAAAGGATCTCGGTGTTAACAGTGACTGGGAACCTGCCCCCAGAGAAACACATTAGCAAAATTACAGGAGAAACCTATAACTTATTGAGAAGAATAAGGCAGGCCTTTGCATATATGGATGAAGAGATGGTCAGGAAGATGATCGTGTCGCTGATAAGACCTAGACTAGAATATGCAGCAGTAGTGTGGTTGCCATACAAGAAAAAAGGATATAAGGAAGTTGGAGAGAGTTCAGAGAGCAGCTACAAAGATGGTACCAAGTATCAGGGACTTCATATGAATAGAGATTGGCAAGGATACATCTACCAATGTTGGAAAAGAGGAGAGAAAGGGGAGACTTGATTACGATATATAAAGCATATGAGGGAGTAAAGGAGGTGGACCGTAGCAACTTAATGGTCTGGGATACAAGGGACACTAGAGGACATGGAAAGAGGCTGAAGAGGAATGCTTGTAGTAGAGATGTCAAAAAGTATAGTTTCCCATATAGAAGTATTGATTTATGGAACAGTCTGGATGAGGAGATAGTAAATGCAGAAAGTATACATGGATTCAAGGCTACATTGGATGTTAAAAGATATGGAGATGGGACAGCACGGGCATAGCTCTTTTCCCATAAAGCACAACTAGATAAATAAGTAAATACACACACACATGATGTTAGATGTGATGGTAGTACTGCACAGCCACAGCACTGCATCTCACCAGATGTGGGGACAAAATACACACACTTTTAGGGATTTTAGTGAAACTTTTGCTGTTGCTTAGACATCGAAAGCTTTTGATACTATTTGCCACAAAGCTTTAATTCCCAAACTACCCTCCTATGCTTCTATCCTTCTCTCTGTAACTTCATCTTGAGTTTCCTCTCAAACCATTTTATTGCTGCTTTGATAGACAGTCACTGTTCTTCTCCCAAGTCTATTAACAGTGTTGTTCCTCGGGGTTCTGTCCTGTTACCCACTCTCTTACATTCTCACTTTTGTATACTTAATTCCATTTTCATCTTCAATCAGTCTCATTCTGTGTAGCAATCTTTAGGATTGCTTTTACTTTCACAGAGAAGGAGAGAGAGAGAGAGAGAGAGAGAGAGAGAGAGAGAGAGAGAGAGAGAGAGAGAGAGAGAGAGAGAGAGAGAGATCCAACTTAGGCAAGATTTACTGTATATGCACAATCCCGATAGTAGGTAAATGGGACTATAGTTGTCAAAGCAGCACGAAACTTGGGGTGATAATGAATGAAACTCGGGATGGTTAGAATTTAGGACTAGGCATAGAACTTGGGAGGATATTGTATATATTTGTTGTTTTATCTCAAATTTAGTAATCAAGTGAGGTTTTTTTTTTTTTTTTTTTTTTTTTTTTTTTTTTTTGGTTCCCTGGAACCAATTAATTTTTTTTTCCCCATAGGTTCTTAGGTTCTGAAGTCACCATAATGCATATTTGCCATAACAAACACTATGTTGGAACGAATCATGTTCGTTGTTGCATACCCTACTGTGTGTGTGTGTGTGTGTGTGTGTGTGTGTGTGTGTGTTTATATATATATATATATATATATATATATATATATATATATATATATATATATATATATATATATATATATATATATATATATATACACACACACACACACACACACACACACACACACACACACACACACACACACACACACACACACACACACACACACACATAGTGGTACCTCAGTTACCGAATGTCTGCCTTTTCAAACAACTCAGTTTTTTAACAAAATTTTTAACTCATAATTGCTTTCATTGCCATACCATAATATGGTTTTCAAAGTTACTTAATTTCAGATACTACGAGACATAGAAAAAGCTGCCATTTATTACTAATTCTTAGTTTCTATAAATATTTCCTTTATTTTTATATATTTAGAGGAGAGAAACAGAGGATAAAACAATAATTCAATCTCTGAAATGTTAAATGTAACCTTTTTGAAGAACCTCGATGTAAACAAACAAGGTTCACCATTCAGAAGTAATCCCAAGCCTCCTGTGGCTCTCTCTATGACCCACAACACCATCACTACTGCACAACTGCATTTTCCCAGTAGCTATTCCCAGCCTCAAGATGTCTAAGTGTTATGATCACCTTCATTTTGGCAGTGAGTGGGTTGTTCCTCTCTGTGTCACTCTGTAAGGCTTCCCTCACTTGATCAGTGACAAAGAGAATGCCTGCATGGTCTAAACAATATCTTTTGATGAGTTCTGTGTCTAAGTTCATTCAGTACATCCTTTCTGGATTAAAAATTTCTGAGTTGGAGATGTTGTGGAGCCGCCATTTTACCAGTGGGAGTGTCAGTCATTACCTGCTGACGTGGTGGACGGGTGTCAGAGAACAGATTAATCTATTTTATGTTGATTCCTGTGGTGAAAATAGTTTTTGTTTTCAAACATTTTGGAATTCAAATGGCAATCAGGAACAAATCAAGTTAAAAAACCAAGCTTCCACTGCATATATATATATATATATATATATATATATATATATATATATATATATATATATATATATATATATATATATATATATATATATATATATATATATATCACACTGCTCCTCTGGACAGAGTGGAATCCAAAGCATTTCATCTTATCAACTCTTCTCCTCTGACTGTCTTCAGCCTCTCTCTGCTGCAACATTACATCTCTCACTATCTCTTACTGCTATTTTTCATGCTAAACTGCACTTTTGATTTTCCTGACTGTATGCCTTGCTTCCTCCTACATCCTCACTGCACAAGACCTACTTCTGACCCATATTCTATCTCTAATGCAAGAGTTTACCAGTATTCTTAATCTTACATTCCTTTTTCTGGTAAACTCTGAAACTCCTTGCCTGCTTCCAGTAACTTGAACTCTTTCATTATTGAGGTTATTGGGACACTTAGCTGTGGATTACCGTGTGTATTCATCCTAGTTTTTGTCTAAGGCCTTGAAGATTGGGTGGAGTTACCATGAATGATGTGGAAAAAGGTTCATATCATCACCCTCAGGCAAAAAGGAGTTAAAATAAAAGTCATTGTTGCTCATCTTGGCTGCCTTAGAGTTATTGTGTTACACATTCTTACCTTCAAACAAGGCCTGGATGAGAATGAAGTTCTCTTGCCAAAATTCCACCCTGGTAAGCAAAGGAAGACTTCCCTGAAGACTGATGCATTTTACCCAGTGCTCTGTGCTAAAAGAATCCTTTCATGACATCAGGTGAAATAAAAAACCAACACTCATACCTCCTGAAAAATGTGGCAGAATGCACCATCCAGGATGGCCTCCACTAAGACCTGAAATTGTGTGTGAAATAGGCAGTAAAAAAAACTCTTCTTACTAAGATTGTGAAGAAAAGAAGAATATATATTTTCCTGCAACACAAGAATTAGACCCCACAGCAGTGGAAAGAGTCTCTCTCTCTCTCTCTCTCTCTCTCTCTCTCTCTCTCTCTCTCTCTCTCTCTCTCTCTCTCTCTCTCCTCTCTCTCTCTCTCCTCTCTCTCTCCTCTCTCTCCTCTCTCTCTCTCTCTCTCTCTCTCTCTCTGATGGAAGTACCTTCAGGGTGTCAGAATTAGTACAAGAACAATATGGCAGCCACTTGGAAGCAGTAGGTTTGACACTATGAAGACTAAAAACATTTTCAGTGACAAAAAAGGTGATGACCATTTCTTTTGACCACCAAACACAACAATTTACCAAAGTACTTGAATGTGCTGAAGGATCACATATTCAAGTTTTGACAACCATCAACCTGATGGCATGTTCCTGCATGAAGGAACCTATCACCTTAGGTATGTTGATGTGAAAACTGGCTGGCAGAAATGCCCATGATCTGGTAGCTCATCTGACATGAAACTAATAGAAAATGCCTGGTTATTCAATAATCAACAGTTGACCATGAGCCAAAGATACAAATTTGTTATTGTACCTGAAAAAGGCAATTTTGGTGTTATGGCAAGAAACTCATCTCACCTACTTAGAAAACTTGGCCACCATTATTTCTTCATTGTCCCTAATACTCGTGAAGAACTTGACATGTTGACTGAAGGTCACTGAAGGAAGTTTTTTTCTAAGTTGTGACATGTCACAGGTGGTCCATGCTTGATGTAATGGTTTTAATGGCTCCATTCTGTACTAGATGGCACGTGAAGTGTCTCAATAGCATAGTCCTTGTCATCCTCATATAGGTTTGAGGCCTACAGTCCTCTGTGCAGGTGTGCTCATAGATGATGTGGTCTTCCTGTAGAGGTGCTGGCTTTTTGTTTGTGGCTGTTCTTGATAAGTAGGTGTGATGTTTTTGTAATCCTGTAGTAAATCATTTGCAAGGTCTGGTCCCAGTGTTTCAGTTCTCTTCTTTTCTCAAATAACTGGATCCTTCTTAATTGCATCCAACTGACCATCAGTGAATCACACAATATGGACAGCCCCAAACCTGCATTTTTTTTTACTGCCACTGGCTACTTCAAATCCATTACATGAGGGAGCTCATTTTTGTACTCCCTGCTCTGATCATATGTAAACTTTTTTTTTTTTTTTTGTGTGTGTGTGTGTGTGTGTGTGTGTGTGTGTGTGTGTGTGTGTGTCTGTGTGTGTCGTGTAAAGTGGCAGGTAATGTTAATACAGTAGTACCTTGGCTTTATGAGTTTAATTCGTTCTGTGATAGAGCTCGTAACTCAATTTGCTCTTATGTCAAATCAGTTTTCCCCATTGAAATTAATTGAAATGCCATTAATCCGTTCCAGCCCCCAAAACACCCAAATTTTTGTTGTTTTTTTTTAAATACAGTAAACTGTTGATATGACAAACCTCTGTTTACCAAATTTCTGATATAATGACCCCTTTAAGATTGTCAAACAATCATTTTATTTTGTGAAACTTCACAAATTACAGCATATTTCAAAATTATCAAATGCTTGCTTTATTTTACGAATATCCTAGGTCTTAAAATATTTGAGAGTTGGCTAACACACAGTCAGCTATATGTTTGAGTGATGAATTGTGGCTGTGACAGCCAGTGACTGACCTTGAAAGTGGCTGATGACGTATCTCTCTCTCTCTCTCTCTCTCTCTCTCTCTCTCTCTCTCTCTCTCTCTCTCTCTCTCTCTCTCTCTCTCTCTCTCTCTCTCTCTCTCTCTCTCTCTCTCTCTCTCTCTCTCTCTCTCTCTCTCTCTCTCTCTCTCTCTCTCTCTCTCTAGTGTGTGTGTGTGTGTGTGTGTGATTCACCTATGGTCATCTGCTGGTCACCCAACCAGCTGTTCCCCAACAGAAAGAGCTCAGAGCTCATAGTGACCAATATTTGGGTAGGACTGAGACCACTCATACACCACACACCAGGACAGCAAGGTCACAACCATTCGGGTTACATCCCATACCTACTTGCTGCTAGGTGAACAGGGGCTACACATTAAGAGGCTCACCCATTTGCATCGCCACTCCCAGGATTCAAACCCAGGCCTTCTTGCTTGTGAGCCGAGCGTGCTAACCACTACACTACGCGGTGTGTGTGTGTCTGTGTGTGTGTGTGTGTTAAGGGGAGGTGCCACCGGGTACTAGTGGAGAGAACATGCATGTTAATCTAATTATTCTGAGGTATTCTTTTCTTTAATGACTTTAGTATAAGTAATAAGATCTGCAAGTTTCATCATAATAGCCTAAGTAGTTTTTACAGGAAAATTATAAAGTTTTTATAAAAGAGCTAGAAACAGAAATGGAGACCCGTATGTTCACTCAATTTCTACGATATTGGCTAGTTTTGCTTATGAAACCCAGGTTTATAAATTGCTGGTACAGTTTTTATATATCTCACCATTGTTGTGCAAAAAAAATCTCAAGATCACTGTTTTATGTATCTCAAAATTCTCTCTTTTTTTTATTCCTTCAATAAATTATAGCAGTGGTGTTTTTTCAATTAGAAAAAAACATACGACCAAAATGTTTTCCATCCATTCGTCTTGTACCAGTTTTTTTTTTTTTTTTATTATATTCAAAACTAATGTAATTTTCCTCCAAATTACAATAATTGCAGTTTTGAGATATAGTCATTTTTGTGTTTAGATGCAGTTACTGTCGAAAAATTATGATTTTTATAGGATTTTACAGGGTAAAAATAACTTTGATACCAACTTAGTTTTATTTATGAATGACAAGGATAATACCATAATATTCCTTACTGGTGTGTGTATTTACCTAGTTGTAAATACACACACCATTAAGGATTATTGTGGTGATATTATCCTTGTCATTCATAAATAAAACTAAGTTGGTATCAAAGTTGATACCTTACTGGTGTGTGTGTGTGTGTGTGTGTGTGTGTGTGTGTGTGTGTGTGTGTGTGTGTGTGTGTGTGTGTGTGTGTGTGTGCACTAGAAGTCTCTTGGCCTGTATTCTTCTGTGGGAACTTCTTGCTTCTTCATTTTCTTTTTCCTGGGATGTTTTCTCTCAGCTTCTTGAGTGTCTAGACCTTCCAAAGTGTGCACAAATGCACCAAACCTGAGGTGTGTCAGCAGTGACATGTCTTAGCAGCAGCAGAGTCTTGAGGTTGAGTAGGAGCAGATGTCGAAGTTGTTGCAGCAGCAGATGTAGAAGGTGTTGCAGGAGCAGATGTAGGCATTGGAGCAGCAAATCTAGACAGGGGGTGAGGCTGAATGTGGGCAAGTTTTACCAACTGTGTGAGGTGGCAGCTCACAACATGACTGAGACTTCTTGTGTTCATTGTACTTCAGTCAGATTCCTTGAAGCATTCCTTCTCCCATGCAGCAGCATCTTGGATAGGTGTCCCTTGTTGATGGAGTACAAGAATCCTTGAAAAATGCTGAGAAAGTCCCTCAGAACAGGTTGCACTTTTTGTATAAAAATGTAAAAAAAAGGAGAAAAAAAAAATGACAAAATGAAACATAAGAGCACTGAATAGAAAATAGGGTTTCTGCATGGGTGGGGACCTCAAAATTTATATTGCAAATTAATTTAGTTGACAGGAAAGAATTGTCATATGGCTGCCAAACTTCCACAGAAAATGCATGATGTGTTCATCTATTTTTCAGGGTAACTTTTAAAAAAAGGCTGGAAAGGTGAAATTTGTCTCTATTTTGGCAGTGCCTCCCCTTAATCTATCCGAGAGAATGAGAGAGAGAGAGAGAGAGAGAGAGAGAGCATTGAATCATCAGCTATTGTCAGGATCACTAACTGGTTATCACATAGCCACAATTTGTATCTCTCTCTCTCTCTCTCTCTCTCTCTCTCTCTCTCTCTCTCTCTCTCTCTCTCTCTCTCTCTCTCTCTCTCTCTCTCTCTCTCTCTCTCTCTCTCTCTCTCTCTCTCTCTCTCTCCCCCCCCCATGTGTGTTTGTTATATCAAGAGTTTACTGTAAGAAAATGTATTTGTAAGTAACAAATGTATAAAAACATGTAAAGTGAACAAGTGAGATGAGAAATGCTGGGCAGATGTTGTGGCACTCGCTGTGCCAACCAACAGCGGCATAGCTGAAGCTCTCTCATATCTTAGATTTTGGCTGACAACTCAAAGCAAAAAAATTGTTCAAATGATAGCTCGTATCTCAAAAAACTTTTAAGTTGTGCAACTCATAAGTTGAGGTACTACTATACATGTTCTGAATGTGATGATAGAGAAATATGTTACTTAATAAGATAGAAATTTTTTGCAACTTGGAGAGAGAGTGCACTAGAATTGAAAGGGGAAAAATTTAGGATTTGATGTAAAATTCATGTACCACTAGAGTCAGGTAACACCAAACTGAAAAACCTATTACTGTTGAAAGATACACCTTTGCAATCACCATCACTTTCACCTCACTTATCAAAGCATGCATGTAACAATGCAATCTGGAGTGCATAAAGACTCACCATAGTATTTTTATTATTTAAAAAGAAAAGATATGAGAAAATGTACTAAAGCATATTTGTAACTTAAGAAACTTAGATATTTCCTTGTGATAAGGGAGAATGCCTGGTTGCATACTCTACAATTGTGTTAAAAGGATACTTCCACTATATTACCTTCATTTTGGAAAAGACAGCCAAAAGAGTAGAGCATGAGAAGTGGGAACTATGACATTAATTTATTTCTACATTGAGGCAAGATATGACATTTTATCCAGGTTACCTCCTTTTGAGAATAATCACAGCCAGGTATGTAGTATGTAGTGACATTTTTTTTTTTTTTTTGTTTATTTCAGATTTTTCTTATATAAATAATGTCCATTTCAGGAACATTTTGCACCCTTGATATATGTATACGACGCTTAGAAGAAACTGGTACCATAGACGTGAAAGGGACAGTGGAGAAGATCCGGTCCCAGCGAGCATACTCCATCCAGATGCCTGATCAATATGTCTTTTGTCACCTGGCTCTCCTGGAATATGCACTCCACAATGGGAAATTAGTGGAAGTTGATCTCACAGGTTTTGAAGAAGATGGATCAGAAAGTGATTAATGAAATTGCCATCTGGGCTCCTAGAGGCAAGGTAGAATGCAATGGAAAAAATTTTTGTCACAAATAGCAGTCCAGATGCCTTGCAGACTATTGTTGTGTTCAAAGACTTTACTGGACCTTATGTTCTGAGGCACACAGTGAACAGATTTGTGATTGTGCTAATACTGAGGCAAAGAGAAAGAGTTGTGGTAATGTGGAGGACAAATTCTCAGTAGTAGTACACTTTGTCATCCAGTGTGCTGAAGGCAGGGTACCTTACTTAGCCACCAGGTGCTGATGAGTGTTGTTATGTGAGTGCTAACTATTGTGAAACAGAAATAGAATGTATAAAAACATGCACATGGTTGAAAATATTTGTTTACTATATGCCTTCTCTTTCTGTGGAATGGTGCACATATCTGAAGAAAATTGTGTAAACTCCACACCATAAAAATTTTTTGCGAAAATATACAGTGTTCTCATTATTATAAATATCAGTTCAACCTGAAACACATTATTTGCATTGGCCCTTTTTGGTATTTTACAACTAGGGACACAGTGACCACCATTCCAGGAGGCCGAGGGCCAGCAGCCTCGGAGGCAGCCGGCGCTGCACCACAGTTGTGGACGAAGGTACAAAATATAATTGTTTAGGTGCCAGTCATTTTGAAATCTCCAGTATTTTTTCAAAATTAGGGTAATATTTATTCCAGTGATAATATCAAAAATAACTTTGTATGTCTTACTTCTTCTTATACTCATGTAAGAGATTCATATTACATCAGGCAGAATGGTACATTATATATTTTCACCATTTTCTTCATAAAAATGCTTCAGATTGATTTCATTCTGTCAATGATATATAAAAGGATGACAATACTAAAGTATTAATCATGCATATCTATATTTCTGTATAATTATAGTTTGATGTTATTGATCCAATTTTACTCTCATGTTTTGTCAACTTGAAATGGAATCGTGTGATATTTTCATTTGAAAATGACAGTGGCTGAATAAAAAAAATGATCAGGTATTGTTTTGAGCCTTATTAATTATTACATCTTATTTTCTGCTATTTACAAGTAAGCAAACAAGTCATTTCCATTACATAAAAATTACTTGTGTGTTATTTTGTCTTTTTGTGTTAAGGGATAGGTGTTACTATGAGCGGAAACTAAATTTCACTCATTACTGCTTCACTGTCCTACAATGCTCCAGCCTGCAAGCCTACCTCAGCCCAGGAGACCTTGTGCCAGATGTACTGTGCAGCAGTGGCAACAGGGAAATAGTAGCAATAATTGCAGGAGTTCTGCTACATAAGTCAGTCATTGGCAAGGGTGCCTTCCAGTCCCTGAGTGTGGGCCAGCCAGTGCAAGCTGGACCAGCTGTTTGCCTACCTGCAGGCTGAGGGCTGCCACCCAGTGACAAGATTTTCTTTGGAAATTATGAGTACATGCATACTCATTAATTCTTGTCCTCTCATCAGTACAAAAAGAAATAAAATGAAAAAAAAAAAAAAACGAGCCTGAGATGGCAGTCAGAACACAGGAACATGGGAAGGCTTGCATCAGGTCTTAATGAATATTATTTTGGCTAAATCTCTCAATCTCAGGTTTGCTCCTCAAGCTTACTGTCCTTAGTTTTCTTTGTGCAGCATGAGGAAGTGGCTCTGAAGAAAGAAGCTAAAGTGGAAAGCTATACTTGAATACCTGTTAAGTTTTGCAGGTAAGCTGCAACATCTGGTAATTGTAAGTTTATAAGCTGTCCATTATAGTATTTAGGATTGCATTAATGCCCACTTCTTTGTGTGATTCACAGTTTTTGATAAAGGGTTAGTTATATCTATATTACATTAACCAATTAGCATTGGTGCAGTATAGTACTCATTTTTCATTTTGTTTGACATTTAATTTCCATGTGTAAACTGCATGATGGAAAGTTATATTTTCCAGCGAGCAGAAAACTATTATCAACATGACATTGACAATGAATGACAATTAATAATAATTAAGAATGAAGTGCTGTTTCAAATTATCAATGTAAGGGCATAATGTACGTGTGTATATTGTGTACATTGGAGGTGATGCAAGTACAGTTGACATTTGTAAGCTACCACTGTTAATAGTGTGTGTGTGTGTGTGTGTGTGTGTATATATATATATATATATATATATATATATATATATATATATATATATATATATATATATATATATATATATATATATATATATATATATATATATATATATATATATACATACATATATATATATATATAAACACACACACACACACACACACACACACACACACACACACACACACACACACACACACACACACACACACACACACATATATATATATATATATATATATATATATATATATATATATATATATATATATATATATATATATATATATATATATATATATATATATATATATATATATATATATATATATATGTATGTATGTATGTATGTATGTATATGAACATCCCATGTAAATTTTCTGTTGACTGCAGAACTCATTATCTCTCTCTCTCTCTCTCTCTCTCTCTCTCTCTCTCTCTCTCTCTCTCTCTCTCTCTCTCTCTCTCTCTCTCTCTCTCTCTCTCTCTCTAAAAGTAATGGGTATTTGTTGTTTCTGGGTATTTATGATATATGAATGATATACTAATGACCCCAGTTACTGTAACAAATTTAGGCTTGAATGGTGCCATTGTATATGTAATAAAGAAACATTGGAAATTGGTAGTAAATGGCATCCCCAATGCCTATGCTTGTCATTGTTCTCAATTAAGACAGTGATAGTCTCTACTATTTTTGCAGTGTGGTACAATGTAATCTGCAAATGTAATTTCATGTTATCTTAAAGAAAATATTTTCTTATGTATTGTGCTTGATATGATTAAGCCTTTGTATATCCCCAAAATCAAACCAATCTTCTTTGTGATAAACATACACTGAACTTCAAAAACAAGCTTGCTTTCAGCTTTTGATTTCAATTTGCCATAATATAATTTGAGGAAATGTCAGATATCTCTATTAGTGTGGGAATTCCTGTACTGACAAGCATCGCACAACTGACTCTCTTGAGTTAAACTGAAGGTTCACTGGCACATCACCAAAGATGAAACTTTTTATATAACTTTTGTACATACTAGTCAAATGTCTAAATAAAATCTTCTTTCTATTTATTGATTTTTGTGTATTTCTAGACAAGTATAATTGATTTTTGCATTGTATCATGCTATGGATGATTTCGTATTCCATATTTCATTATCTTTTTGCTTTTCATATCGAGGGTACAAGAGACTGATAGGAAATCCTCTTTTTAGTTTATTGATGACTTCAATGCTCATCATGTTGATTAGCTAAATTCCATATCATCTACTGATTGCCATAGTCATGCTGAATCTTGCCTATTTTGTTGTAAGCAATTTGTACAAGCTCCTATTTATGTTTCAGCCAATTGCCTAAACTTAATTTTTACTGATACCCTGTTCTTGTTGATGTTAATGTTACTGCTCCCATTGGCTCCTCTGATCATAGTTCTTTAAACATTGCAGTTCAGTTGAATTTATCTTTTCCTAATGTTACACTGTCTCATAAGGTGTACCTAAAATCTAGAGTCAAGTAGGACCTTGTTAACTGTAATATATCTGCTATTGTTTTGGGGGACATCTATTGTGCAGTGCCTTATATTTGCTCTTACCTCCAAACATGTGGATATTGCTGCTCAAAGAGTCCCTTCTAAGACTATTAAGACAAACTTGAAAGATAAAGCATGGTTTACTGCAGAATATAGGGAGGCTCTCCAGAACAAACAAACTGCTTACCAACTTTGTTTTTCTGTATTCTGGTGTTAATTGGAAGAATTATTGCCTTACTCGCAGAACTGCTGAGCAAATCTATAGGGCTGTAGAGTGTAATCGTAATGATCACTTGAAGGAGGTCTTCTCAGGTACATCACAAGCTCATAACTGTATGTCTGTATGGACATAACTCTGATTTTCCTCCTTTTTAGTAAGCCCAATGGAACCTTTGCCTCTCATCCATCTGAGAAACCTTTTCTAAGAAGCAAAGTAATGAAGAGGTTACTTTATCTCATACTTTTCTTAAACCTGCACATACATCTTTTCCATTTAGATTTTCTGAACTTTACAAGTTATTACTTGAACTTGACTCTTATGGTGGAATGGATCCACAAGGTTGATTTCCCTTTTTCTAAAGAATCTGTTACTTTTTCTTATTTTAATTAGAAAAGGTTCTTACCCTAGGTGTTGGTGCATTGCTAATGTTACACCAATCCTGACAGGATCCTCATTTACCACTTCTCCCAATGATTATAGGCCAATTTCCATCACTCCTATTTTTTCAAGAGTGTTTGAGTGATTACTCACCAAGTGTCTCTCTTCTTTCTTGAATAATAATAATAATTTGCTGCTATCTACCCAGTTTGGTTTTAAGAAAAATCTTGGCACATGTGATGTATTTCTGACCTTGGTGCATCACGTTCAAGCCTTTGAATATTGGGTTAGAGACTAGGCTTATTTTTCTGGATTTCTCTTCTGCATTTGATTTAGTTAATAATAAAGTATACTTTTAAACTTAGATTTCTTTAAGTATTAATGGTTCATTTCTTAATATTTTTTCCAACTTTATATCTGACAGGTGCCAGCATGTTGGTACTGATGGTCATCTTAGTACTTTCTCTTGTGTCACATCTAGCATTCCCCAAGGCAGTGTTCTTGGGCCTCTTAATTTTTTATGCTAGTGATATGTAGCATGGGATTTCTTCTCATTTGATGGTTTATGCAGATGACACTTCTATTCTGGCATATTTCTTCAAGTAGATCTCTTAGATCTGATCTCGTGGTGTCAGTATTGTGGTATGAAATTAAATCCTGCCAAGACCAATAAAATTATCTTGAATCATTCAAGGATTCCCAATCCCCCACAGCAGGATATCATAATCAACAATCAAATAATCAACTCCTGTAATTCCTTAAAACTTCTTGGTGTAATGTTGGATTCCAAACTGACTTTTGAAAATCACATTAGGATATCTTCTCTAAGATTGTGTTGGAAGGATATTCAAAGTTGTTTCTCCCAGCGCATCTTCATTTCTTCCCTCAGTGACAAAACAGATGTAGGTGGGAGATGGAGGTGGTGAGGTGGCGAGTGCCCACGCCCAACTGCTGCTATACTCACCCACTCCTCCCTCCACACCTCACACCCTGGCAACTAATAACAATGCTTAAACACTCTCAATAATACCTTAAGTACACCTCCCCCAGATACTAATGAACGTATCTCATTAACCTTTTAACATGAACAAGGAACAATTTTTATTCATATGGAAAATATACTGTTTCATTCACAGCAGAATCAGACGACAGGCCTTCTTTCCTGTCCAGATCTTCTCAGTAGCTCTCTCTCTCTGTGTCTTCCTCCCCACCTTGGCTGGATTCGCTCTCCGTGTCTTCCTCCCCGCCTTGGCTGGATTTGCTCTCTGTGTCTTCCTCCCCGCCTTGGCTGGACTCGCTCTCCATGTCTTCCTCCTCTCCTTGGCTGGACTCGCTCTCCATGTCTTCCTCCTCTCCTTGGCTGGACTCGCTCTCCATGTCTTCCTCCCTGCCTTGGCTGGACTCGCTCTCCGTGTCTTCTCCCTGCCTTGGCTGGACTCGCTCTCCGTGTCTTCCTCCCTGCCTTGGCTGGACTCGCTCTCCATGTCTTCCTCCCTGCCTTGGCTGGACTCGCTCTCTGTGTCTTCCTCCCCGCCTTGGCTGGACTCACTCTCCGTGCCTTCCTCCCCACCCTGAGTGGGTTCAGGGTGACGCAGTCCAATGTGGATATCCACTCTTCAGTTTCTTCTTCCTTTTTCTCAATTTGTTTGTGTTCTTCTTCCGCTATCATCCTGGGGTGAAGGTCGCAGACATGCCTCGGGATTCCATTAACTTCGACCATTTGTTCTGGAAGTATGCCGGTAACCCTTCCCATGTCATACCTGGTGCCGCATCGTGTGTGTGGAGGCTTCAGCCACACATTGCCCACGCTGTAACGAGAGTGGGCATCCTGCTCGGTGGTAACAGCTTTTGAACGGTCGATATTTTTAACACTTACTTCGTAGTAGCGATACAGCATGCTAGCAGGAGTTCAGCATGGTGATTCATTTCTTGGTGAGGTGACGTGTTGTACTGATACACCATCACAGCAATGGAGCACTCCTTCCTGGCCACGATGGTCTTGACTGTACAATGGCAGCGTTCAACAATACCATTGCCGGATGCCACAGACACACATCTGAAACGTAAACAAATTCCCCACTCTTCTGCGAAGCTTTTAAGATGTCTACTGCGGAATGCTGTATCGTTGTCCAGAAGAATTTCGCGAGGGGCGCCGCACTTGTAAAACACTGATTTCAATTGCTCCATCACACAGTCTGCAGTTTGTAGTCGCAGCTGCTGCCATATCAAGAAACGTGAAGGCCCGTGATCCATTAGGGTCAAGTACGGGCAAGCAGCGTGATGGGTGATGTCAATGCCAATTCACTGCCATGTTTCTTTCACCTCCAGTACGCCACCCTGCCACCTCTCAGGAGCGGGGTCAATGGATCAACCCACCTGACAACTCCACACCACTTGTTGAACTTAATGTCTCACAGTGGTTGGGTCAACGCATCTGACAAATTGCAAAGTTCGTCTAAAACTTGGGTGACCACAATCATGATACAATTTCATGATGTTACAATGCTGCTGCTCCTCCACACATGCTGCTGCGCATGCTATGATACTCTTCTGTCCCTCAGGGCACACTTCAATTTCATCTGTGGTGATCAGCCACTTCTGAGGAATTCTGGTTAGCGTGTCCGTCTTGTTTACTGCAGAATTTACTCTATGCACAGCCACTTCCAAACGGTATGCAGTCACTTCCAAACTGTATTCTTCACAGATCGCTTTCAAGGTGTTCAAGCACCTGCGAATGAGCATTTCTCCTGCTGCTTTTGTTTTCAAATGGGATTTCCCAGTTAGGGCGTCAGATATCCAGCGATGAATAGTGACCGAATCTGTCATGAGGCGTACGCATGTCACGCCCCCACGCAACAGCCAGATTCGCTCACTTCAGTGCAGCATCCATTTCTGCCATGTTAATGTGTGCTCTCCCATCTGGTCGAAGGTAACAGGCATCTTCCACAATGTCGTCATTCACCTCCACTGCTACACCTAACGCCAATGAGCTGGCATCCACCCACACTGTAGCTGTATTACCCAAGACATCCCAGCGCCCTCCGGCAGGGCCTTGGAGACTCACACGCTGCACCATGTCGTCCACCGTGGCTTGTAGCTTTGCATCATCAGTTTCATTGTCCCATGTCCTCGTCAGAGAAGTGACTCTCCTCTTGATGAACGACGCTGCGGGTCTCAGCCACCAGCACACAAGCAAGTGGCCCACCACCTGTCTGCACCATGAGAACAGTGACCTCCTTGTTAACGACACTGGTGCTTCCTTGATGACGTTATCCCTCCGCCACTGTAAAATTTTCGCACCTCCTACCCACAGCCCCTGGACACAGGCTCCTTCCTACACACACTGGGCAGGGTTCCAGACCAAACTGATATAGATGACTGACTACCACACCAGACATTACAAGGTCTTCATTGACAAGAATGTCGTCCACGTAGGGCAAAGCAGCTTCCTTGATGACATTGTCCTGCTTTAACACTTCTGACATGACTGCCTTCATTACCATGTGGCCGATACTGAGGCCAAATCCCAGTTTGGTTGCCACAGTGAGCGGTGCACACGCACTTGCAGGTATGCCTTCCTCAGGTCGAGTAAAGCAACATTACAGCCCATCTGACACCACTCACATAACTTATTAGCACACACATCCATGTCTGCTGTGTGTGTGTCTCCACATGAGTGTTCAATTCTCTATAGTCCAGCACTGGCTGCATCTTTCCCTTGTTATTCCAAACTACAGCCATCAAGGGAATCAGTCCTTTGGGCTTCCTGAACTCTTTTTCATCATAAGGAAGCAGCCATCCTTTGGTGATCCATTTTTCTAGTTCAGACTCATATTCCCTCCACGCCGTCACAGGAACGTGATACTCAGTAATTCCATTAAGGAGGAGGCCTGACTCCTCACCTGAAGCCCATCTCCACCACACAGTCCATACTTTAGCACTGTTCTCATAACCAACAATGAAGTCTTTATTCACCACTTCAGTTTTCAACAGCGGTGTCAGCCTACTATTAATTATCACCCCACACACACTTCGTGGGCCTAATTGCACATCACAGGAGAACTTAATTGTCACTCCCCCATAGCTGCAATACCATTCATGCCCAAAATGACATCTAAGTTCAGAGGTCTGAACTTCACTACTAACACATCAATCTTCACAGAGATTCCTTCTTGAGTCAACATGTTCACTCGTCCTACACCAACACACTGCTGACATTCCCTGTTAATCATCAGTACGTCCACTTTCTCCTCACTCCAACTCGAACAACACGACATGAATGATCCTCATCAAACATCCAGTATCGATCAGCACGCTCCTCTTGACACCATTCACAGTCACGTGTGTCACAGGCAGTGCTGTATTCACAGCACACGAGAGGGAGCCAGTGCTAACACCCCCTCTCTCAGGCAGTTTCCCAGGCAGGAAGCAGCAATGTGTCCCATCTCTTTGCATTGATAGCAGGTGACCCGGCCACTGCGATCGCCTCTCCATTGTGGTCTCTGTATCAAGCAGTCTCGGGCCAGTTGGTTTCGACATTCCACAGTTGTAACACATGAAATCCTGTTTCCTTGTTGGTGGACTATCACGGCTGCATGTCGCATCTCATCTCAACTGTGCCACTGCTGAAATGCTAGTCTCTTCCCTCAGCAGCACTCGTGCGCACTCAAGGACTTGTTCAAGTTTCATTGCTTCAAGGCGTGTTCCTGCCCGAAGCAGCTGGTGAACAGTGTCTGGTAGACCAGCAACAAATGCACACGGAAGGGCAGTGTCGTTCATGCCCCAAAAAGGGATGACAGACGGCGTAGATCAGCAAGGTAAACGTCAACTACCTCTTCGCTCTTCAATTGTCGAGCCATGAACAACTCATACGTCATAAACTGGTCCACAGCAAAGACAGAATATAGGGCACCCTTCACCTTCTCGATGTCTTTCTTCTCTCTGTCATCAAATTGCTGATATACTGCGAATGCACCCCTGGTGAGTCATAGAGGAATGACAGGGATCAAATCTTTGACATTCCTCAGGCGACACACTAACTCAGCCTTCTCGAACCACTCAGTAACAGGATGGGAGGTCCTGTCAAACTCAAAATAATTTTCACATTGAGAGTGTCTGCCATTGTCAAAGCCTAGATAGCTTGTAGGAAGGATATTCAAAGTTGTTTCTCCCAGCAAGTCTTCATTTCTTCCCTCAGTGACAAAACAGATGTAGGTGGGAGACAGAGGTGGTGAGGTGGCAAGTGCCCACGTCCAACTGCCACTATACTCACCCACTCCTCCCTACACACCTCACATAGCACCCCCTGGTGACTAATAACAATGCTTAAAACACTTACAATAGTACCTTAACTACAGATTGGTTTGTTGAGGAAATGCAGAACCATTTTTAATGATAAGATTATTCTAAATATTTTCTATTATTCATTTTACCCTTTTGGTATTGTTGTCCAGTTTGGGTGTCAACTGCTCCATTTCATTTCATTTTTTTGGGATCACTTTTACCTTAATAGAGTTTTTACTCCCTAATCTCAACATGTAGCTTTATCATCATATAATGATGGGTGCATTGACCATGTTTTTCAAAATTGTCAATAATAATGAACATCCTCTTCACAGAGCATTACCTCCTCAATTTATTCCTGTATGCCGAACACCTCATAATTTACATTTCAGTGGGTGTGCTTTTCAGCAAGTAATTTTGTTCAACCTACCAATTATCTGGTACATTTATCCCCAATATGACTAAAGTGTGGTATCTACTTCCTGATGAAACTGTTTCTGAAGCTGCTATAGATGAATTTAAAACAAGTTTTCCTTCCTGTTAACTTACTATTTATCTCTTTTCTTTTATTTTATCTTTTCCTTCTTTGGTTTTTCACATTACGTTTGCTCTTTGGGGGACCCTGCTTGGCTTTATATCAGTTTTATGATTTTTCCCTGATGCTTTTACATGGATTTTCATAATAATAATAATAATAATAATAATAATAATAATAATAATAATAATAATGCTTTTGGATTTTTTCAAGGTAATATTACGAAAACACATAATCGTATTTATGTAGTTTGTGAAATATGAATCTATATACTAGATTTACAAGCTGACAATTACTTGGAGAAAATACATCAAGCTGCCAGGAGCTAAACATTTCCACACCAACAAATGTACTATTATGTGACTGTGGAAATAATATTACAACATAATAAGATTTATCCACAGTACAAGTCCCCAAGACTAACACCTTTGATTTGTCCATAAAGATGTTGGGAGACATTATGATAACTATTCTATTGTTTCCTTCACATGATATGTACTATTACTACAGCAAGACTATTCCTAATTCAGAATTTATGAGTTTATACTAACAACTATTAATTCAAAATTTCTACTCTCTTTAAACAGCCTGCCCTGGAGATTACATAGATATACTTATCCAATGAAATCAACAGCAAAAGCCTTGAATCATACTTATCTGTACAAAAATGTTACTACAGAGGGTGTTGGAGTTACGAGTGACATATGTTCCGGAAGGCTGCAAGTCGTTTTACTCATAACTCATTATCGTAATTTTTTGACACACACACACACATACACACACACAAAAAAAAAAAGTATCATACGTTCCGCAAACAATGTAATGCTTACTTGATACAGTAGAACTTCGGTTCACGAACTTAATCCGTTCCAGCCCTTGGTTCGCAAAGCAAACTGTTCTTGGACCAAAACATTTTTTTTTTTTTTTATTAAAATTAATGTAATTACAATTAATCAGTTGTAGTATCAGAAACATGGTATTTTTACATATTTAAGTTTTTTTTTCATGAATTTTAGAGAGAGAGAGTCATTGGCAGTTCTCAAGGTCACTGACATACGCAACTACAGCTCATCTCTCTCTCTCTCTGTTAACTTATCTGTGAGAGAGAGAGAGAGAGAGAGAGAGAGAGAGAGAGAGAGAGAGAGAGAGAGAGAGAGAGAGCGTCATCGGCAGTTGTCAAGGTCAATAATGGCTGTCACAGCCAATCTCCCCCCCCTCTCTCTCTCTCTCTCTCTCTCTCTCTCTCTCTCTCTCTCTCTCTCTCTCTGGATATAGCGAATTTTCGTCTTTAGCAACCCATCCTCCCCATAATGGCAATCTACGGTAATTTACGATAAGTGAAAGAATAATCCAGACTCTTTAGGCCAAAAGGTTGAACCACTGGCAACATCTAACCCTTCTTTTTTTTTTTTTATGTGGCATAATAGGAGCTGATATAATACAGAAAAAGGGAAAAAGGAAAAAAAATAAAGTTTTTGAACACGGCATTCTCACGAATAAAATAACTTATGTAGAAGAGATTAAGGTGTTTATAAATGTGCACGTTTGGGTGCATTTACCCATGTGAGTTATGGTTCATTTACATTGTACGGATCATCCGCCAGATTTAAAAAAGAGCTGTCGATTTCCATCACTTCTTAAAGGTTTACAGCATCTTCACATGATAATTGCAATATTTAAGTATTTTTAATGTATAAAACATTAGATTTTAGTTATTCTTGACCAGAAACATGTTATATGTTCTAACTGGGCTTTATCAAGCTTGGGCTAGCAAGTAACATTACCTAGTAGATGGAAAAAATCGTATTTAATTGTATTTTTTTTTTTTTTTTTTTAATGTAGGAAGGACACTGGCCAAGGGCAACAAAAATCCAATAAAAAAAATATGCCCACTGAAATGCCAGTCCCATAAAAGGGTCAAAGCAGTGGTCAAAAATTGATGGATAAGTGTCTTGAAACCTCCCTCTTGAAGGAATTCAAGTCATAGGAAGGTGGAAATACAGAAGCAGGCAGGGAGTTCCAGAGTTTACCAGAGAAAGGGATGAATGATTGAGAATACTGGTTAACTCTTGCATTAGAGAGGTGGACAGAATAGGGGTGAGAGAAAGAAGAACATCTTGTGCAGCGAGGCCGCAGAAGGAGGGGAGGCATGCAGTTAGCAAGATCAGAAGAGCAGGTAGCATGAAAATAGCGGTAGAAGACAGCTAGATATGCAACATTGCGGCGGTGAGAGAGCGGCTGAAGACAGTCAGCTAGAGGAGAGGAGTTGATGAGACGAAAAGCTTTTGATTCTACCCTGTCAAAAAGAGCAGTATGAGTGGAAACCCCCAGACATGTGAAGCATACTCCATACATGGACGGATAAGGCCCTTGTACAGTGTTAGCAGCTGGAGGGGTGAGAAAAACTGGCGGAGATGTCTCAGAACACCTAACTTCATAGAGGCTGTTTTAGCTAGAGATGAGATGTGAAGTTTCCAGTTCAGATTATAAGTAAAGGACAGACCGAGAATGTTCAGTGTAGAAGAGGGGGACAGTTGAGTATCATTGAAGAAGAGGGGATAGTTGTCTGGTTGTGTCAAGTTGATAGATGGAGGAATTGAGTTTTTGAGGCATTGAACAATACCAAGTTTGCTCTGCCCCAATCAGAAATTTTAGAAAGATCAGAAGTCAAGCGTTCTGTGGCTTCCCTGCGTGATATGTTTACCTCCCTAAGGGTTGGACATCTATGAAAAGACGTGGAAAAGTGCAGGGTGGTATCATCAGCGTAGGAGTGGATAGGACAAGAAGTTTTGTTTAGAAGATCATTAATGAATAATAAGAAGAGAGTGGGTGACAGGACAGAACCCTGAGGAACACCACTGTTAATAGATTTAGGAGAAGAACAGTGACCGTCTACCACAGCAGCAATAGAACGGTCAGAAAGGAAACTTGAGATGAAGTTACAGAGAGAAGGATAGAAACCATAGGAGGGTAGTTTGGAAATCAAAGCTTTGTGCCAGACTCTATCAAAAGCTTTTGATATGTCCAAGGCAACAGCAAAAGTTTCACCAAAATCTCTAAAAGAGGATGACCAAGACTCAGTAAGGAAATCCAGAAGATCACCAGTAGAGAAGCCTTGACGGAACCGATACTGGTGATCAGATAGAAGGTTGTGAAGTGATAGATGTTTAAGAATCTTCCTGTTGAGGATAGATTCAAAAACTTTAGATAGGCAGGAAATTAAAGCAATAGGATGGTAGTTTGAGGGATTAGAACGGTCACCCTTTTAAGGAACAGGTTGAATGTAGGCAAACTTCCAGCAAAAAAGAAATGTAGATGTTGACAGACAGAGCTGAAAGAGTTTGACTAGGCAAGGTGCAAGCACGGAGGCACAGTTTCGGAGAACAATAGGAGGGACCCCATCAGGTCCATAAGCCTTCCGAGGGTTTAGGCCAGCGAGGGCATGGAAAACATCATTGCGAAGAATTTTAATACGTGGCATGAAGTAGTCAGAGTGTGGAGGAGAGGGAAGAACAAGCCCAGAATCGTCCAAGGTAGAGTTTTTAGCAAAGGTTTGAGCGAAGAGTTCAGCTTTAGAAATAGATGTGATAGCAGTGGTGCCATCTGGTTGAAATATAGGAGGGAAAGAAGAAGCAAAGTTATTGGAGATATTTTTGGCTAGATGCCACAAATCACGAGGGGAAGTTAGATCTTGAAAGGTTTTGACATTTTCTGTTAATGAAAGAGTTTTTGGCTAGTTGGAGAACAGACTTGGCATGGTTCCGGGTAGAAATATAAAGTGCATGAGATTCTGGTGGTGGAAGGCTCAAGTACCTTTTGTGGGCCACCTCTCTATTATGTATAGCACGAGAACAAGCTGTGTTAAACCGAGGTTTAGAAGGTTTAGGACGAGAAAAAGAGTGAGGAATGTACGCCTCCATGCCAGACACTATCACCTCTGTTATGCGCTCAGCACAGAAAGACGGGTCTCTGACACGGAAGCAGTAGTCATTCCAAGGAAAATCAGCAAAATACCTCCTCAGGTCCCCCCATCTAGCAGAGGCGAAACGCCAGAGGCACCTTCGCTTAGGGGGATCCTGAGGCGGGATTGGAGTGATAGGACAAGATAAAGATATGAGACAGTGATCAGAGGAGCCCAACGGAGAAGAAAGGGTGACAGCATAAGCAGAAGGATTAGAGGTCAGGAAAAGGTCAAGAATGTTGGGCGTATCTCCAAGATGGTCAGGAATACGAGTAGGGTGTTGCACCAATTGCTCTAGGTCATGGAGGATAGCAAAGTTGTAGGCTAGTTCACCAGGATGGTCAGTGAAGGGAGAGGAAAGCCAAAGCTGGTGGTTAACATTGAAGTCTCCAAGAATGGAGATCTCTGCAAAAGGGAAGAGGGTCAGAATGTGCTCCACTTTGGAAGTTAAGTAGTCAAAGAATTTCTTATAGTCAGAGGAGTTAGATGAGAGGTATACAGCACAGATAAATTTAGTATGAGAGTGACTCTGTAGTCGTAGCCAGATGGTGGAAAACTCGGAAGATTCAAGAGCACGAGAGCAGGTTAAGTCATTGCGCACATAAACGCAGCATCCAGCTTTGGATAAAAAATGAGGATAGAGAAAGTAGGAGGGAACAGAAAAGGGGCTACTGTCAGTTGCCTCAGACATCTGAGTTTCAGTGAGGAAAAGAAGATGAGGTTTAGAAGAGGAGAGGTGGTGTTCTACAGATTGAAAATTATATCTTAGACCGCGAATGTTGCAGAAGTTAATGAAGAAAAAGTTGAGGGGGGTGTCAAGACACTTAGGGTCGTCGACAGATGACCAAGAAAGCCTTGGTAGAGCAACATCAGATGCAGCGAAGGTGGAGAGAGTGTTTGAGAAGATAGAAGCAGATGTTGGGGTAATACAAGCTGTGAGAAGGCTAGGAAGTGGTAACAACAGGCGACGACGCCCGATCCTGGTCACCTTGGCATCGTGGTAGGATAGAGATACCCTGCTGGATAAGGTGAAATGACTAAGGACCTGCAAGGAGCCGTTTATGAAAATTTTCATCAAGAAGGATGTTCACCCGAGTGTATGTGCAGAGTGGAAGAGACTGTGAGTAGTTGGGAAATTGCCATGGGGGTCGGCCCCCTAAAAAGGCTTGCCACCGAGGTCCCCATTGCATGGGGATCTCGGTGGCAAGACTTTTTAGGGGGGGCTCGACCCCCATGGCAATTACCCGGAGTGGCGATCCATTTCAGGATGGAGACCCTGGCTGTAAATAGGGTGTTGGGGGATGGGGGGGGAGGGGGGGATGGGGATCCCACCCCCACCCCCAGGAGCGACTCTGATGGCATGCCATATTGCGAGTGTGGACCTTATCAAGTTGCAATGGGGAAACCTGACAGCAATTTTCCGTAGACTTCAGTGGCAGTCCATTTCAGGATGGAGACCCAGACTTGGGAAAGGGGAGGGTGGTGATTCACGATGGCAACACCAAGGGGGGGAGGGGGGTGGTAGAGGGACGGTGACAGCGACACTGACGGAGAGGTGGGGGGGCGTGCGTCCTTATCCTTCGGCGACGATGGAATGACTAAGTGAATCAATGATGGTGGGTGGAAAATAATTGAGTGAAAGGAGGGGGGGGGGTGGACTGGCGGCCAGACGTGGAAGTCGCCCACACACACGCGTGGTTAGGGGGCTGTGTCGGCAATGCCGTGTAGGTCGCCCTTTCGCTCTTTCATTCACGGGAATCCTGGAGGGTGGGATGGCTGAGTGTTGCCATTGCGTGTTCCCTCCGAAAACCTCAGTACATTCCAAGGTCGTCGCCGCTGGATGGTCAAAGGTCGGACGGAAAGGAAATGGGGTGGGGGGAGACCCGCACGTGTCAGGAAAGTGGCGGGCGACGCCGCCAGGTCCCATGCGGCCGTACGCCACCAGGAGCCATGCAGGCTTTTTTTTTTTTCTTTTTTTTTTTGGGGCGGGAACGGGAAGTTGAGGGCTTAGAATGGGCCGCCGCGTGGACGTCACGCGCTAGTTGCCCGCGCGGATCCTGGACAGTCTGGGTGGCGAGACTTGCCATCACGTGTTCCCTCCGACATCTCAATACATCCCCTATGGTCAAGGTCGTCGCGACTGCCCACGAGGTCCCGTTACCTGTCCATCCTTTTTACCTGGAGGAAGCGTCTGTGACGGCCAGGGCGGAGTGGCGGCCTCTTCCACTTTCACCGACCACCAGCGGCGTGGCTGACGTAATACTTATGCCGGATGCCCGCCTTATTATTATCATTATTATTATTATTATTATTATTATTATTATTATTATTATTATTATTACTATTATTATTATTATTATTATTATTATAGCCGGCACGCGTTCCCTCCGACATCTCAATACATTCCCCTATGGTCAAGGTCGTCGCGACTGCCCCACGAGGTTCCGTTACCTGTCCATCCTTTTTACCTGGAGGAAGCGTCTGTGACGGGCAGGGCGGAGCGGCGGCCTCTTCCACTTTCACCGACCACCAGCGGCATGGCTGACGTAATACTTATGCTGGATGGCTGCCTTATTATTATTATTATTATTATTATTATTATTATTATTATTATTATTATTATTAGAAAGGTTATGCAGAGTCGATGGGACATTTTATTTTTATTAGGACAAATACAGCTCATTGCTTATTAGGGCAAATACATCTCTTTCATTCAAAACATTTGCGAATTGAAGGCGAAGAGATCATCGTCATCGCTGTCAATGACGGGCATAGTTTTAATAACTCTAGGAACCAGCTTCTTACGAGGAGCGGCTGGAGCAATGAGGAGTTTTGGTGTGCTGTCGTCCTCTGGCGTGTTAGGGGGAATATTCTTTTTTTTTTGTTTTCCTGCGACTTCTTCTTCACCTCCTGACCCTCTTTGCCGCCTACTGCCGACTCATCTGACCGTCACGGCTGTGTTTCGGTCGGAGGTGGCATTAGCGACTCCTGAGGTGGCGGAATCGACTGCGATGCCGGCTGCTGCTGTTGCGACTCCTGTCCTGATGGAGCGTCAGGAGGTGGGCTGGCCGGCAGTGGCGACATGTCGTCATCACTAAAGATCAATTTCTTCTTTGCAGGTTCTGACATTTTCTCCACATTGACATCCTCATGGTCAGCACGGCTTCGCTTACCCCCAGCATCGCCCAGATAGATATCAAAGCAGAAAGAGATGCGTTCTGTAACAGACAAGAAAAAAAAAAAAAAAAAAACAATGAGAACAATGGAAAAGTTTTTATTTTCCCCTCCCACTCTCCCTCTTCTTATTCATTGGCAAAGAACGTTAATGTAATTTACAATGGTGGAGATGTGAGATGCCGTGCAAGGCAATGGTGTACTCACCTGCAGTTCTCAAGATGAAACGTTTGTCAGCTTGCGCCATTCTTGGAGATGAGGCTTCGACGTCCGACTGGGTTGAGAGGTGATGGCGAAGTGACGCTTATCCGTCAGCAATTACCCCATATTGACCCCCTTTCCCACCCCCCCACCCCCCCAATCTACCTTATTACCGCTTTACAGATGTTACGACATCTCGCCCGGCTGCCGGCTGGGCAAAACGTAGGCATGCAATGCGGCATATTACGAAATATTACATAAGCCATACGAGTAATTTTTTTGTCATTATATAGATATTGATGCTTTTTGAAGGTGGCGTGAATAATGCACATTGCACGTTTTAATGTATGCCAACTCAGTAGAAGGCGAAAGAACATGCAATAAATGCCACACACGAGGGAATTCAACCCCTGAAGTCGATAATTTAATGTGCTAATTTTCATATGTTGACAAGTTTGCATAAAATGATGTAAGACAGCGGAATTGTATTTGGGATGCAAGTTATAGCTATCGTAATAGCCTATGGTCTGACTTTGAAAATTAAGATAAACAGTAATCCAGTGGCCCATGGTCTTTGAGTCACTCAATGTATTTAGAATGAAAACGCATGGCTTCACCTGTTTTCTGGCAAGATTTATCAGATCTGTCACATGGCGATGGTCGTGACAGCCTAAAAAATAAACTCGATCGCCCAAGATGCCTGCTAGACCGGCCTGTATTTCACATGCATTCATGACGGCTTATGCGCGGACAATGCAGCGAACGTGACGATAATGATCAATTTCTATGACGCCAGTAGTGTCGGCGAAAAACATTATGACGCGGTTGTGATTACGTCCCTTAGCAAAAGACAGATTGATTCTTAGATTTCCTGATTTATCCAGAGGGATGGCATTGTGCACGTCCTCCGTCACAAAGTTAAAGAAACATACTGTCCGACCTTTATTAAAAGCATCAAATGTTAGGGAATTACGTGTGTCCAATCCTAGTGACTCAAGGGTCGTGTAAAACAATTTTGACGCGTGATGCAGGAAAGAGCTGCGAACGTTATAAATGGTCGCCCCGTTCACGGTGATATGTACATGTGACAGATCGGCGTGTTGAAAATATAAACCATTCTTATCAATTACGCCTTGTAAGCTGTCCATATCAACTATTGCCATGGTCAAATTTTGAGGTATGATTTGCGCGAAAGGTAATTCAGCAATCAAAGACGTTTGATTGGCGGCTAACACATACGTTTTATTGAGCGTTCTATTAAAAGTGTATTGCATTGGATTTCGAGTCAAGGAGGTATTTAACGATTCTAAGGCAGGCGGATGTGGCGTGACGCGGTCAACCCATAACTTAGCCATCTCGAGCTTAAATTTGAAACTGCTGGCATCTTGGTGTGAATTAAGAATCCATGTTTTGTTAGCCAATTCTAATCGAATTCTCACATCAACAGAGTCAAGCAGATAAGCGTCCAGACTTGATATATCCAAAAACAAAGGCGCAGTCATCGAAATGCCGTGCGTTTTACAATCTTTCATCATTTACTTCTCGTCTTTATTCCCTCCCGTGAAATAGTCTTCATCAAATTTATTGATTATGCCTTTTGATCCATCATAATCGCAGTGGTAGAAGGCGACGCGACTGATAGAGTCAATTTTATCCTGAGAGATTGTTGTAATCATTTTAATGAAGGCGTGATAGTTGAACAAAGAGGATGACTCCACAAGCTGTTCGTTAAAATAGCAAGCGCATGACTTAAACATCGTATTATTCAAACCATTACTAAAAACGACGTGATCGTCATCGTCTAGTGGCGCACCGTCTGCCTTCGTCGCGCTAACCTGCAATTCTAGAGAGAGCGTTGATAGATCCAAAAATTGTCCTGGAATACCAGGCAGTCTAAATTCAATGTAAGGATCGTTAATTCCCGCATGATTATTAGCATTTGCGTCTAAATTAACGGGTAAAACGTCCAACTTTCCCCTCGCAGCGACTGACGATTCGATGGTATGCAGGCGATTCACCCGCGGAAAGTTCTCACTCACGGCCGTCAGATAATTGCTCAGGGGGGTGGAGGTCGCTCCACCCTGCACATCCGGTCCGTAATGAGTCATCTTCGCGACTAAGCTAAATATTGAAGATATCTGCTTTATAGCAAGTCTTTCTTTTCAGTTGCCTGGTTGGTGGTTTTCTCTTTTTTTTTTTTTTCCGACTCCAACTTTCTTCTTTTTCATTACTCATCCGCCTCGAACTATCCTTTCCCCCATGCCCTTCACGGCTGCAACACCTCTATTTCTTAATGATTCACGAAGTCGCTTCCCCTCTAAAACATCTGTTAATAAACCTTTTCCCATTTGGAGCGCTTCGGGTGCCACAGTGCGCATGAGAAAGGGAATTGCTCTTTTAGCAAAGCCACTCAAAACGGAAAATAGGCCGCCACCTCTTCTTGAATGGGGTGGAATAAAAACCCGGATGTCGTCTAAACCTCCACCTTTGCTTTGCGTAAAAAGCAAGTCGTATTCCGCTCGAGTGGGAGGTGTGAACGCTCTCGTCATGATGTACGTCACGTCATGAATAAGACGTCGAGCATAATTACTGACTATTTATTTCTGTCTGATATGCAGCAAGAGTGTAATCGATTTACCCTCCCAAAGTGAATGACTCGGCTAACTTGATCCGCGAGTTGACTCGCAATCGAATCGATAATAGTTTACTGAGCGATTTATACGCAGTCTTTGGCGTTGTCCAGACTCGTCAAATACAGATAATGCTCCGCTCCCGCCATGACCAAAATAAATAATAACAGCCACCCCAATTAAGGAATACATTAATACTCGATTCGTCAAACACACATCAACTTTATTTTAAAATTTACATGATATAGTTATTCAGACTTCCTCACCAGAATAGTTTCAACTCCAAAAGGTTGAAGTCGCTGCGCCAGCCCTTCCACCATAGGCAGGTAATTATTCCTCCACTCATCCTGGCAGCGACCTCTACATCCCAGTCCTTCCGGGATAATAATTTGCTCTACTTCAGCGTTCGCCATGGCTAGCAGGGCAATCTTTTTCAGGCAATTCTGGAAGTGTTGGCGTCGATTCACGCTTGTATCCATCTTGAGTCCTTCCACGTAAGGCAAATCCTTCGACGTCGCGATTGCCTGTCGCGCCTTCTCGTTACCCTCAACGGCCTCGCCCCAACCATACTGAGTCACACAGGCCACAAGGTGAGGAAGATTTACGCTTCCTGTGGGAGGCGCGTGGATAATGATACGTCCTGGGTCATCTCTCGTGTCTGCCGTGGCCCGATGAAGCGAGTAGAGTCTCTTTCTAGCTGCATGTGTATTCTCGTATGGGTAAATCGTTTTGAGATCCCGCGCAATCCCACTCGGTTCGGTGGAGACAGCATTTACTGAGTAAATGATATAACAGCGGCGGTCGCGGAAGATGCCATCGGTCAGCTTGCCCTCGACCACCTTCATCTTGACGAGTAATTGGAGGGCTGATCCACACGTTGAACCCTCTGTGAGGGGAGTGAGGGGGAAATGTGACATCGCGGACCTTTATTCACACGTATTGGTCGATATTACACCTCCTGCGTAGTAGAATTTATTCATTCAAATTGACGCAGGTGTTATTTTTCTTTCCTTTGTTGGTGGGAAGGGCTGGAGGGCGGGGAACGTATTATTTATTAGGGGATGTGGGTAATGGGGGGGGGAACCTTTTTTTGACCATAACCCTCATCAATTATCCATCCGTGGGCCTGCACCCCTGACGCGCCTAACACGTGCTCTCATGTATTATTGATGTACTTACTCGTTTACAGAGTAAGATGGGGAGCTTTCTCATTTAATATGCTTCCCAGATGTCACCGACCCCACCACCTATCAGTTTACTTCGTTGAGTCATATTTCTGATGGCATCCGCGGGGAGCTGCGCCATGCGAAGTAGCAGTGATAATAATGGACGCTTATCGGGTAAAAGTCTTTTCGCGACCCCCTTTTCATGACCGAGTACTCGTATGAGATCAAACACGCTTATGCCAGAAAATGGTGGAAGTAAGTTACCGCGCTCATCCCATGAAATCCCAGGTTTACCCTCCAATAATTTCAAGAGAGATAAACCATATTCTCTAAAGGAAGGAGGAACGGCAACTCGAATCAAATCATCCAAGGGTGGATTGACGGGCGCGCATGGTGGTGATGCCACGGTGGTTGTGTCGGGGAGGGCGGCGGCCGGCAGCGGAAGTGAAGTTTTTTTTTTTTCTTGACTTGTTTTGACGTGAATCGGTGCTGAGTTGCGCTGTCGGTCGGTTTAAACTTACACCTCTCGGCAACTGAGACGGGAACTAAACAATATTCTTTCATCTCTGTAGTAAACTTGTTATTGCCAACACGGCTATCGGGAGTAAAGCGGCCAATATGCTGCCACCTCGTTTGGAGATTAGAATGGCCTTCTTCTTGTACACGGGCGTCTTCAAGGCTACAGTGCGAATATCACTCTTGAATTTTTTCAGGCGGTTAATGATGGTATCGTCGTCCGTCAGGCGTTTCTTCAAAAAGTTGGCGAATATTTCCGAGATGCAATTGACTTCACGCTTATTCAAACTTTGCAAGACCTGCTTCCGCAATTTAGGGGTGACGTGCGAGAGGAGGAAAACCAAATCCTTGTACTTCAATATCAATGGTTTTTCCTCATCCATATCTTATACTAAGTCGTCTGCATCTATCCAGCTGTCAAATTTATCTGGATATCCACGCCAGTGGACGAAGTACTTTCTCTTACCTCGCTCGATCTTCGATCGAAATATATCGACCTAGTAATGTGAAGGAAGAGAGGACTTGATTAATTCTTCCCTGTAGAAAGCGCCGGTCACGTCCTCCCCCGCCAAATCCCTTATGAAATAAATAGGGATTTTATGTGAGTAATCCACACGACTTATCTTAAAAAGCTCCTCGGTATTGTTGACGGTATAACCCTTATTGAATTTAAATTGCGTTCGGGAAGCACGTTGCAAGCGTACAATGTCTCCCACGTCTAATTTATGACTGACAACTTTCTTTCCCCTTGGCCGATTTAAATACATTTGTTTAAATTGCTTCCTGACTTGTGACAGCTCGCGGAAGCGGTGAACCTGAGCCGGCGTTTGGTTGCCGCCCAAACCGCGGTGTGGGGTGTGATTGTACGTGTTTATTAGGGTGGGCAAGACGTTAATATACGTCAGTGTATTGTTCTGCGTGAGATATTTATATATTTTTGTCTTTATGGTTCGGATGACCCTTTCTGCCAAACTCGCCTTTGTTTCATGCGAGTAATTGGAATACAAGGTAATACCTTTCAAAGTTAGATATTTTTTCACTGCTTGATTATAAAATTCTGATCCCTGATCGGTAAAAAGACGCGACACGCCTGTAAAACTCCCCGACTCTAGAACTTTTTTCAGCGCTTGCAGGCTACTGCGTCCGGATTTACTTGTCAGCGTTGCCACTTTCAAGTACCTGCTGAAGACGTCCAGGCAAAACATGACGTATCGGACGCCGCCATTGTGTCTGTGCAGCCTCGCAAAATCAGCCAAATCGCAAGTTAAAATGACGGACGGTTTAGGAGCGAGAATTTTTCGTCGCAGAAAACGTTTCAGCGTCGGCTTGTGAAGCGTATAAGTGCGGTTGCCCTGCAGAAATGCCCTCACATCGCGGAGTGTTAGATTCTTATCCCTTTTCTTCCCCTCTCTGTAGAGTGCTTGCACACCTCCTAAAGCCGCAGGATTCGTCATATCCCGGTAAAGTTCGTCCAAAACAGCGTTCATAGCAGATAGACTTTCTCACAGGGTGGCTCATCCACAATATTCGTGCGCAGTTGAATTTCTTCGGGTGCATTCAGGGATAAATCACACAACAAATAACCGTGATCTCGTCTAAGCACGACATTTTTATAAATTTCCACAAAGTGTTTGGCGCGCTCCCTTCCATAAAGTTGCCTGCCCAGACATTCAATTTGATATATATATCTGTTTTTCATAAGAATGTAATGTGAGGCATTTAAAGTTATCGTTCTAGCATACTTTCCGGGGAGAAAGACATTCTGTGCTATCATTATAACTGACAAATTTTTATGTCTCCCTTTGGTGAAAGCCTCTGCTATCGTTTGAGAATTGCCAGCCGTGAGGAAATTGTCATCTAATATCAGGAGTGTGTGCGTTTGCAGGTCGGCGTATGGACTGTCATCATCCATCACAGGATCAATAATTTTCTCATGCACTTCGACCTTATCTTGAAAAGGGAAATTCTGCTGCAGCGAATGCGATGAGACGCCACAAATGATAATTCTGTTAAATCCATGCTGATATTTCTTTATAGTTTTATTGCAGAGGTGTGTTTTGCCGGAATTTGTATAACCTGCAATAATTATGCGTGCAGGATATCTGAAGAGATTCAGCATCTCTTCGCTAAATGTCTTGTCCATGTTAAGTTCAGAGGGTTACTAAAGATGCTACGATATGTTTACAGTATTTATTGCTTAACCTTTATTTACATGGTCATGTAGGTAACAGCATAACTAAACTCCCAGCTGCATCCTCATCCCTGCCTTCTAATTATGACGTGGATCTCCCCCGACCCACACCTCTTCCTCAACCTCCTCCTCCCTCTCCTTAACCTACCAAAGTACAAATGTTCTTACATTACCTCCTCTTCTTCCGCCTCCTCCTCCTCATCCTCCTTATCCCACGTGGACAGTACAAATGTTCTTACAGTGCATGAACAAATCCCCTTCATTCCTCTCCTTAACCCCACACTCAAAACAAATGTTCTTACATTACATGAATGGCAGCTGCTAGCGGCCGCGGTCTCTCTCAACCCTTAATTATGACGTGAATAATGTCATGGAATGCCACTCCCGATCACGTCACAGCCCACTCATTAACCCATCCTTCACCTCCCCCTCTTCCTTAGCCTACGTGGTCAGTGCAAATGTTTTTTTTTTTACATTACATGAAGGGCGGCTGCTAGCAGCTGCGTCCCCTCTTTCTCTACCCCTTAATCACGATGTGAATAATGTCGCCGAAAGTCTCTCCCGATCACGCCACAGACCACTCATTATCCCATCCTCCCCCTCTTCCTCCCCCTCTTCCTCTTCCTCCTCCTCCTCCTCCTCCTCTTCCTCATCCACCTCCACCTCCCCCACATCCACCGCCACCTCCTCTTCCATCTCATTCTCCACATCTCTTTCCCGCGGATCATTGTCGGGGTGATAATACGCCCTTGAGGTATAGCCATCGACGTGAAAGCGCTTGTCGTCAAAATGTGACAACGTACGCTTTCGCATACGAGTGGTACAAATTTGTCCTTTCACATTCCTGATATTATAGCAATCTAGCATCCCACATGCAACATTATTAAGTGTTTCCCTATACTGCTGATGCAATATATTTTGCTGAAGGTGAGTTGGAATGCCTTTACCTCGAGATACTTGCTTGTCATCTTCCAACAGCAGCGAATACATCTTTGGCTTTAATATAATCGCCTCTTTGATGAGCGTGGATCCGGTTTCAGATTTCAGCAAGCCTAGTTGACCCTTCCACTCCCCATTAAAACACGGGTGATCTGAAGCAAAGTTACTGGTGTCGAGAAAATTTGCCATGGGTCCATGTTTCAGTTCATCATTTAAGTTTGTAGGTATGTGTAGACTGAAAATGAAACTGTCAGTATCTTCATAAGCTAATTTAGCTCTCTCCCCATAATTAGCTTTGATGACACGATACCAAAAGTTGTACATGTACTTCTTTGCCACTTCTAGAATATGGTATCCCAAGTAATTTGGCTGCCTGATTTTAATCGTATTCTTACTGTTGACACATATGACTCGGTCCTCGCGTAATTGGTGGACCCTTTTAAAGGATGGATTTCTTGCATACATCAGGAAAGACTTTCTTTTTGTCACTAATTTCTGTTGGAGGCCATACTTCACTTCAGATAACATGGATCTACCATAAACTGCGTTTGACATCAGTTTGCAAATGCGATTTTTAATGGCGCACGTCTCATTTTTACGCTGAGCGACGTTCCTTTCTATGAAAGGTTTCAGGTATGGAGCCTGTCTGAAGCTATATATAGCATGAACACATTGTATTTCCAGTCCAAGTGAGAGTAAAAGTTGCAGCAATTCCAGACTGATGAGATGATCTTTCAGTCCCTTATGACTGGCCACGAGTTTACGATTTTTCCTCCCCAGCTTACGACCCTCAGCTTCTAACAGTCTTTTACTGTACGGCGAGATGTCATCTTCTGTAATAGTCATGTGTGCGAGGCACAGAGGGAACTCGTCCGTGATCCGAGCCACGTCGGGGGAAACGTCACAGCTGTCCAAATGCAGCCAGTAACCGACGTCACCATCTGTCGGATGATTCTGGATGCCAACTTCAAAAAAATCATCCATCTCTGACTGAGAAAGTCTTTTGATGTCGCCCATAGGCATGGGGGGAACACATAACGCTTGCATATAATGAATTATAGTCCAGATAAAACACATAGGTGCCGGGTCCACCGTCGGGTTCGTGGTTTGACTGCAGGTGTGGCCTGACGCAAGTTACAAAGCCTCCTCGTACATTTCTTTTGATCAGGTGATACATGTTAGGATCGTAAGGTGGATCAAGTTGAACGCCTGTCGACTTTAAAAAAGCGTCATAAGCATAAGAAGACAGTGACACGTAATGTGCCACGTCCAGCCCATAAAATTCATGCAGGTATGATCTATATTTGAGATATGTGTCGGCTAATAATCCCACATCAATCTCACAATACAGTCTTATGTAATCGCCTAAAGTGTGGCAGGATGTCATACTCCACACGCTTTGAGCGTGTTCATATTCTCCAGGTGACAGAGCCTTCCCCTTGAGCGTGTCATAAAATGCCTCGTGAGGTGGCAATTGTCGATCTTCTAAGTGGCCAAGGTCGGTGATGTACTCATAACAAAGAAACTGTTTTTGAGTGCAAATTACACGCCTTACATCCTCGGGGAAGTAATTCACCATTTCCTGGGCGTAACGCGTGCTATAGCCCGCCTGCACGTGACTCTGAGCGAGATGACCGAGGCCGGCATTCATAATGGAAAGCATGTCCTGAAACTGCAATTCCTTAATCCTTACTTTCAATAAATGCGATTCTGACTTGGCAAGGATGTCCACGTGCGACTCTGGCAAGTGAAGGTCTTTTATGATTAAGGAGACGTCAAAGCTCATATTATGTGACAGAGTGATGAGATATTTCCTCATGTCACGACACTGGAGGTTGCATCGCGCGCACAATGCCCCCTTGTAATTATTTTGTGGTAATGAGTGGTCGTGATGTTTATGAGGTGGGGTTTTCACATTAAAGGGTTGATGGCAGAGCTCGCAGTAACGCTGACGTTTGAAGTGGTCTTCATCCTCCGCAGACATGCTAATTGGATAGCTAACTACACTTTCCTTGATGATTCCCCAAGCATTGGATAGGCTATCAATGAAATTATTCACGGGATCTTCACCGAAATAACTTCTCTTTTCCACGACATCTCCATGCCTATTGATGATGAGATATGAGTATCCAATTGGGTCATGTTCAGCTATCACACTCCTATTCTCCTTAGGTTTTATCATAGTTTCAAAATAAAAAAAATGCTAAGTATGCAGGCTGATAGGTGTAGGCAAAATTTTTAAATTTTACTTTTTCACTGTCACCTGGAAAGAGAAGAGTTTGAGTGAAGTCGCAGTGACACTCGTGATCGCTCAAACTGACAGACTTGGGAACTGAGCTGAAACATATTTTGCAAAACTGATGACCCTCTGGGGTGGGACAGCTTCTCGTCAATTTCCGGTGCAGCTTCTCCACGTCTTTAATGAGCGTCATATGTCTTCCGCCTAGTAAAAGGAGTGAGACTACAGTTTTATACTTCCGCGAGCCTTTTCTTGATAATGTTAAATAGTATATCTCACCGCTTTTTGTCAGTGTATAAACGTCCAGAGACAGACAATTTAACCTTTCTAATTGACTCAAGTTCTCCCAAGTCACTGGACTGTCTACTTTTCCGCGCGTGACGTATTTCTCTCCGCCATGCCGTCTCCGTAATATTTTTGGAATTCTTTTCCAAGGTACACCTCGAGCATGAAGTTTGAAAGCCGCCAAACACTGAATAACACAGGATGAATGTCGGCCATCAGGATTGAAAATTTCATTCCCACCTCGCACGCCTCTAGGATAAGCAACATAATCTCCTATGCCACTACATGCGACGTGTAAGCAATAGTTGATGAAAAAATTCTGTACTCTTGAAATGATAAAACCAGATCCTTCAGTCTCGCTGGTAAGGCTTTCCAGCCGACTGTTCAGCTGATGGATCCATAAATCAACAAGGTCAGGCACATCTTGATAGGTGATCAGTCGTGCTCTAAAAGCAATATGAATGACTCGATGTTCATCCTCGCCTAAGGTAGAGAATTTCACTAGTAACAGAGAAATGTGTAAAAATATTTTCAGGGTAGGGGGAAATGGCGAGCCGTGCGACGTGAAATATGATCTAATTTCCCGTATAAAGAACTCCCTGTATTCGGTAAGTAGACCGAGTGGATCTCTGCTTACATGATCAGGTATGTCATATTGATGTCTGGTGAAGCTCCTCATAAAATTTTTCCTCGAGTCAATTAACCGCGGCTCTTCCGGCATCCCGCGCTCGTCAAGGTCTGCATCCGCCGACTCTCCTGCCATGCTGCGCTCATCGTGGTCCGACTCCGCTTGTGGCGTGTCTGGGAAGAAAAAAATAGAAGTAGCAGCGACAGTTTATTATTGTTATTATTATTATTATTTTTATTATTATTATTGAATTGATATTTACCTTGTGTAGGTAGTGAAGGCCTTGAAGTCTCGGAAGAATTGAATAAGTTCCCCGATAATCCACTCGGTCCCGGCCGAGGCGAGTCTTAAAAAAAAGAATATTAGTAGTGGCGGCAGCACCGTATTTATTGGTTTATTATTTGTAGTATTTTTTTTTCTCACCTCTTCCCCCGCCTCCGCGTGGGATGCCGCCTTGTGACGCCCGCCGACGTGTGCCTTCTACGCCGCCGTTCTGTCCAACCTCAATCGAGTGTGAGCCTGTACAGGAAGATGTGCTCAGAGTTCAAACTTGTAGAGATTGACAGTCATTTCATCTTTATTATTATACATTCCCGCCAAAATAAGTAATAATGCTTACCAGAAGAAGCAGGATTGCCAACTTCGCAGGTGTGTTCTGGTGGTGGATGTGGAAACAGAAGTCCACACCGCTCGCATAAATCACACTGGTCTTCCACACATGAGGGGCAGGATGGATTAGTGCGCCATCTCCCACACACTTCACATAAAAGCCGCGCCTCTGCTGTTCCACAGTGAACACCCATTTTTCTTTTCTTTTTTTTCTATAACATTGTCAACACTTTTGTCCCGGCCGCCATGCCGCGCGGGGAAACACTGAAGCTTCCCGCACAGATGGTCGCGAGGCGCGTGACTTGTCTCGGAAGTAGGCAACACCTGCCTGTTTCATTATCCTCCACTCCACCCATTATCCCACCTTGATCGATTCTCTTCAAAACTTTACGTCCGAGACGCAAAGTTAACGTGGTCTTATATGTAACACGCAAGTAACACTGTTTTCCCCATCTTCAAACTGAATAGGTTTGCCTCTTTGATTAGCAATTTTGATGGCCACATTCTCTATAGTTGATACAGAAAGTGGTTTATACGTAATTGAATTCACACCTTTACTGGTGCTGTCGCCGGGGAGTGGTATGACGTCTAATATATTAACTAGTTGGTTACCAAATCGCGAGGGGGAAATGATGTCGGTATAAACGTACATATAATCCGTCCCTGCATCAGCTCGCGGTACGTATTGAGCGAATAATTTTATGGGTAATGAGGAGGAAGCTTCGCTCGCGCTGGAAGATGAAATGACGTCGCCAGATCTTTGAAAGTAGACGGTGTAGCGAAAATTTGGATTGAAACCCAGAATGCGAGCTATATGTGATGCAAATTTTATACTTATATTACTGTAAATACGATCGTCATTAGGAGGGACAATCGCATTATTCACAACGACCCGCTCCAAGTCGTGGTCATAATGAATGATATCCGAGTAAGGGAAATAGATCTTAAAGGAGTCATTCAAGATTACTTGAAGTTCTCTCACTATCTGTCCATTAATCGCCTTAGTTATGGCCGGTATGTTCTTATCGGTAAAATTGGAGATGATATTACTTTCCGGTAGATAGGTATACATATTATATTCATACATATCAAAGTCTGACTGCTTAACCCGACCATAGAACGATATACTGGAATTTGGATCCCCTTCCGTAATGCAGTAGAAATATTTAGGGAATAAAATATTACACAGGCCGACTTCATAATCCCTGCCGGTGTCTAAATAAATGGGTAAGATTCTGTTTTCAAATTCTGTTGTTGTGTTTTTGGGAAATGACCTACCACCTGCAAAAGAAGATAGGTATACGTATATATCGTCACTATCTCTCAACGACATGTTTTTTAAACCCTGTCAACTAACAGACTGACTTTAAACTTTACTTTTTCATGACATATATACGTCGACAGACTGGAGATTATAGCGGTACAGCGTGGATAGTCGAGACGACCTTGACCATAGGGGAATGTACTGAGATATCGGAGGGAGCACGTGTCGGCTATAATAATAATAATAATAATAATAGTAATAATAATAATAATAATAATAATAATAATAATAATAATAATAATGATAATAATAAGGCGGCCATCCGGCATAAGTATTACGTCAGCCATGCCGCTGGTGGTCGGTGAAAGTGGAAGAGGCAGCCGCTCCGCCCTGGCCGTCACAGACGCTTTCTCCAGGTAAAAAGGATGGACAGGTAACGGGATCTCGTGGGGCAGTCGTGACGACCTTGACCATAGGGGATGTATTGAGATGTCGGAGGGAACGCGTGATGGCAACACTCAGTCATCCCACCCTCCAGGATTCCCGTGAATGAAAGGGCAAAAGGGCGACCTACACGGCATTGCCGTCACAGCCCCCTAACCACGCGTGTGTGTGGGCGACTTCCACGTCTGGCCGCCAGTCCACCCCCCCCCCTCCTTTCACTCAATTATTTTCCACCCACCATCATTGATTCATTTAGTCATTCCATCGTCGCCGAAGGATAAGGACGCACGCCCCCCCACCTCTCCGTCAGTGTCGCCGTCACCGTCCCTCTCCCCCCCCCCCTTGGTGTTGCCGTCGTGAATCACCACCCTCCCCTTTCCCAAGCCTGGGTCTCCATCCTGAAATGGACTGCCACTGAAGTCTACGGAAAATTGCTGTCAGGTTTCCCCATTGCAACTTGATAAGGTCCACACTCGCAATATGGCATGCCATCAGAGTCGTTCCTGGGGGGGGGATCCCCATTCCCCCCCTTCCCTCCCTCCCCCCCTCTCCCATCCCCCCAACACCCTATTTACAGCCAGGGTCTCCATCCTGAAATGGATCACCACTCCGGGTAATTGCCATGGGGGTCGAGCCCCCCCTAAAAAGGCTTGCCACCGAGGTCCCCATGCAATGGGGACCTCGGTGGCAAGCCTTTTTAGAGGGGCGACCCCCATGGCAATTTCCCAACTACTACTGTGGGAGGTGGAAATGAGAGAGAAGGAATGACCAGAAAGCGTCGGTTGCAACATCCACTTCAATGTTGGAGAGCATCGGTTGTACAAAGACAGAATGGTGATCGACCAGTGGACTCTCCAGGCTTTTTAGGAAGACCACAGCAGGAAAGTAAACTTAGAATTGTTTCTTGGAATATAAATGCAGCCAGGACAAAGCTTGAAAAATATAATGTCCAGAATTTTCTGATAAGATATGATATCATTGGTATTAATGAAATCAAGACTACTTTACCACTTAATTTACCAGGCTATAAATGTTATAAGAGTATAAATGGTCATGAAGGTCATCGAGGTGGGACAGCTGTATTTGTGAAGGATTACTTAACTGCCTTCATCACCAGCATGGATAACAGTGTACCAGACCATGTGTGGGTTCAGTTTAGTTGTATGATGAGTGTCGTGTTTGGATTCTGTAATGTTCCACCATCTGACTCACCATACTTTAGCCATATATCTTTCTCAACTATATATGAAAAGATAAATAGCTTTGTTAACAACGAAAAGTTTGTAATTAATGGGGACTTTAATTCTAGATTTGGATCCAGTGTCCGTTACTTGCCCATGAAAAGTGACATACCATTTAGGTAATGACAATGCATTTTTTTTTTTTTAGGAACAATATGTAGTTGATAATGGGCTTCTAATGTTGAATAACTTGTCTACACCTTCAAAGTATTTCAGAGGTGGGAGAACCTTTAAGAAGAGAAATTAATGGATTTCAGAATTAGGTCTATGCCTTGTATCCTGCAGTCTCTTAGGTAACATTGATAACCTGAAGATTCATCAGACTAATGATTTGCCATCTGATCATGCTCCTGTCAGTTTAGAGATCAGGTCATGTGGAGTGGAAATGAAGCATCCATGCCAGCGTGCAGGACAACTGGGAGAACACTGGTCCTGGGGAAATGAACTAGCTGGCTGACGAAGGAGTCGTGCGTAAACCCATCAGATATGATAATATTAATAAAAAATATATTTTTGTCAAACTTATCTGAGATAGATTTTAGCTGTGATGGACCAGAAGATGTTCATGCACTTGCTCTCAGGATTTCAGAGTCATTATATGTGAGCGCAGCTTCCAGTCGAGTCAAGCAAGCATCAGCCCACGAAGATGGTGGCCATAATCACTGGGCCAGGCTGCTTTCTGACCGGGATGACAGGCGCGTTTGGGAGGCTATAGGTTGGAACAGGAAGTACCAGGAGAGGGAGCACATAAGTAGTATTCCATGTGACCAAGACTTTAAATTTTTTTACGAAAATTCGTTCGGTGTTGCATATCAACAGGAGGATACTGAGTCAAATGAACATGATGTGTGTGTTCCCGTTCTGGATGATCCTATCTCTCCAGGTGAGGAGTATAAACATGTAAATAAGTTAAAATCAGGGAAAGCCAGAGGCCCTGACGGAGTACCTCCAGGCCTTCTTAAGGTATTGCCAGCTCAATGTATGTTGATGATTTCTACGTTACTTAATTATGTGTTTTATCCCACTTGTTGGACTGTTGCTAAATTCGTCCCACTTTTCAAGAAAGGTGATAGGGAAGATATATGAAGTTACAGAGGAATTAATATTATTAATTGCATGGCAAAAGTGTATGACATGGTTCTTTGTTCACAGCTCGAATCCTGGTTCAAACCTTTTCAAGAGCAGGCGAGAGCTCAGCAAGGTCGAGGATGCCTTGAACATATAGTGACTCTTAGACTGCTTATTGATATTGCAAAGAAAAAGAAGAACAAGTTGTATGTAACGTTTGTGGATTTTAGTTCAGCCTATGATAGAGTATCGAGACCACTTATGTTGGGACTCCTCAAGAGACTAGGGTTTGGGACTGTGATGCTTAGTGCCGTGGCTACGATGTATCAGGTGACTCAGAAGAGTGTTGTGAACACTGCGGTGTTTTTAGATGACGTAGGTGTCAGACAAGGCTCACCCACAAGTTGTTTGTTATTTATACTGTATGTCAATGACTTAATCCCATTAGTTAAAGAAATTGTCCTGATGATGGTTTTTTAAAGTGGCTTCATGTTCTCATGTTAATGGATGATACAGTGTTGCTCTCCACGACTCGAGACCGAATGACTAGGAAATTAAGTTTGTTAAAACAGTATTGTGACATGTATAATATGGGTATAAACTTAACTAAAACTAATTTCTTCGTAATCAACGCTTCGGTGGTCGACAAGGAAGCGATGGACAATATGAGGGTAGAATGGTGTGACATGTACATGTATCTGGGATCCCCATTTACATCTAATGGCTCAGTGTTCTCAGCTGGTAAGGTTCATGCTGAAAGGAAAATGAAGGATGTTAAGAAGTATATTTTATTTCTAAAGAAAACAATTATTTACCGTTCTTAGTATATAAAAAAAAAAAAAAAAAAAAGAGTATTTGATGCGTGTCCAATGTCTTCTCTATTGTATGACTGCGAATCGTGGTTGAGTGCGGATCTTAGTCCTGTTAATAAGTTATATAACTGGTCTTTGAAAAGTCTTCTTGATGTCAGGGGAACATGCAACGACCTGTGTTATATTGAGTCAGGATACCCACCATTAAAAGTTCTGGTTAAGAAAAGACAAAGGATGTCCTTTAAAAGTAAATGGGAAGAAAGGCAGGCGATGGACGATGATCCATTTTCGTTTGTAGTTAAGACAGTATTTGATACAAGAGGTAACACCAGACTGTACCTGACAGGCTTGTTGCATGAGAACTCTGATGACATACAAGTGGGATGGAATGAGCTAAAAAACTGTGTGCTAAATTCAGCATCATCAAGAAGAATTACTTATAGAACTATAATGAACCCAACCTTGGCAGTTCACCCATTATATCAAACGAACTACAAAGTAAGTGACGTTTTGCCTCTGCTAGTTGGGGGGACCTGAGGAGGTATTTTGCTGATTTTCCTTGGAATGACTACTGCTTCCGTGTCAGAGACCCGTCTTTCTGTGCTGAGCGCATAACAGAGGTGATAGTGTCTGGCATGGAGGCGTACATTCCTCACTCTTTTTCTCGTCCTAAACCTTCTAAACCTTGGTTTAACACAGCTTGTTCTCGTGCTATACATGATAGAGAGGTAGCCCACAAAAGGTACTTAAGCCTTCCTTCACCAGAATCTCATGCACTTTATATTTCTGCCCGGAGCCATGCCAAGTCTGTTCTCCAACTAGCCAAAAACTCCTTCATTAACAAAAAATGTCAAAACCTTTCAAGATTTAACTCCCCTCGTGATTTCTGGCATCTAGCCAAAAATATCTCCAATAACTTTGCTTCTTCTTCTTTCCCTCCTCTACTTCAACCAGATGGCACCACTGCTATCACATCTATTTCTAAAGCTGAACTCTTTGCTCAAACCTTTGCTAAAAACTCTACCTTGGACGATTCTGGGCTTGTTCCTCCCTCTCCTCCAACCTCTGACTACTTCATGCTACGTATTAAAATTCTTCGTAATGATGTTTTCCATGCCCTCGCTGGCCTAAACCCTCGGAAGGCTTATGGACCTGATGGGGTCTCTCCTATTGTTCTCCGAAACAGTGCCTCCGTGCTTGCACCTTGCCTAGTCAAACTCTTTCACCTCTGTCTGTCAACATCTACCTTTCCTTCTTGCTGGAAGTTTGCCTACATTCAACCTGTTCCTAAAAAAGGTGACCGCTCTAATCCCTCAAACTACCGTCCTATTGCTTTAATTTCCTGCTTATCTAAAGTTTTTGAATCTATCCTCAACAGGAAGATTCTTAAACATCTATCACTTCACAACCTTCTATCTGATCGCCAGTATGGGTTCCGCCAAGGCCGCTCTACTGGTGATCTGGCTTTCCTTACTGAGTCTTGGTCATCCTCTTTTAGAGACTTTGGTGAAACTTGTGCTGTTGCCTTGGACATATCAAAAGCCTTTGATAGAGTCTGGCACAAAGCTTTGATTTCAAAACTACCCTCCTACGGTTTCTATCCTTCTCTCTGTAACTTCATCTCAAGTTTCCTTTCTGACCGTTCTATTGCTGCTGTGGTAGACGGTCACTGTTCTTCTCCTAAATCTATTAACAGTGGTGTTCCTCAGGGTTCTGTCCTGTCACCCACTCTCTTCTTATTATTCATTAATGATCTTCTAAACCAAACTTCTTGTCCTATCCACTCCTATGCTGATGATACCACCCTGCACTTTTCCACGTCTTTTCATAGACGTCCAACCCTTCAGGAGGTAAACATATCACGCAGTGAAGCCACAGAACGCCTGACTTCTGATCTTTCTAAAATTTCTGATTGGGGTAGAGCAAACTTGGTATTGTTCAATGCCTCAAAAACTCAATTCCTCCATCTATCAACTCGACACAATCTTCCAGACAACTATCCCCTCTTCTTCAATGACACTCAACTGTCCCCCTCTTCTACACTGAACATCCTCGGTCTGTCCTTTACTTATAATCTGAACTGGAAACTTCACATCTCATCTCTAGCTAAAACAGCTTCTATGAAGTTTCTCTCACCCCCCCAGCTGCTAACTCTGTACAAGGGCCTTATCCGTCCATGTATGGAGTATGCTTCACATGTCTGGGGGGGTTCCACTCATACTGCTCTTCTAGACAGGGTGGAACCAAAAGCTTTTCGTCTCATCAACTCCTCTCCTCTAACTGACTGTCTTCAGTCCCTCTCTCACCGCCGCAATGTTGCATATCTAGCTGTCTTCTACCGCTATTTTCATGCCAACTGCTCTTCTGATGTTGCTAACTGCATGCCTTCCCTCCTTCCGCGGCCTCGCTGCACAAGACTTTCTTCTTTCTCTCACCCCTATTCTGTCCACCTCTCTAACGCAAGAGTTAACCAGTATTCTCAATCATTCATCCCTTTCTCTGGTAAACTCTGGAACTCCTTGCCTGCTTCTGTATTTCCACCTTCCTATGACTTGAATTCCTTCAAGAGGGAGGTTTCAAGACACTTATCCACCAATTTTTGACCACTGCTTTGACCCTTTTAAGGGAGTGGCATTTCAGTGGGCATTTTTTTTTATTAGATTTTTGTTGCCCTTGGCCAGTATCCTTCCCTACATGAAAAAAAAAAAAAAAACATAGGTCCGCTTTCACCCGATTCCGTGTGTCAACATTCTCTGGCACTGGAGGTGGGTAAGTGGAGTAGAAATGGCCGCAGTTACCTCCCACTGGCAGAGAGGATGTGTACTTGTGGGGATGTTCAGACAGAGGGGCATGTTATTCAGTTCTTTCCCTTAACACAACATATTCGAGACATTTACCGGATTTCTACTATTCAAGAGCTATGTACGACAAAAGTTTGGGATGTGTTGTAAGTCTATTGGAACTAAACTTGAATCATATCGATGAAAGTTGTGTATATTTTTTTAATTGTGTAAATTTTTCTCTCAGTAGGTAAAATAGGAGTTTAATCCAGATGATGCATCTGTTCATTTATTATTAGTATTTTTTTTTTTTTTTTAAGTATTTTGATGTATTTTATCGTTGGAGGTATAGACTTAGTTTTGTTTGGTTAACTGAGATATTCGAATTTTATGTTTAACTAAGCTTGAATTATATCCATCACCTTTGTGTATACTATTAACACAACATATTCGAGACATTTACCGGATTTCTACTATTCAAGAGCTATGTACGACAAAAGTTTGGGATGTGTTGTAAGTCTATTGGAACTAAACTTGAATCATATCGATGAAAGTTGTGTATATTTTTTGAATTGTGTAAATTTTTCTCTCAGTAGGTAAAATAGGAGTTTAATCCAGATGATGCATCTGTTCATTTATTATTAGTATTTTTTTTTTTTTTTTAAGTATTTTGATGTATTTTATCGTTGGAGGTATAGACTTAGTTTTGTTTGGTTAACTGAGATATTCGAATTTTATGTTTAACTAAGCTTGAATTATATCCATCACCTTTGTGTATACTATTAAATGAGAACAATAGACTTTCAGATAATGCACATATGTTCATTTATTATTGTTAATATTTGAAAAGCATGCTAATGTATTTTGTTATTAGAAGTATAAATTTGGTTTTATTAATTACATTGTACTATAAACCGTGTCTTTGATTAATCTTAATAATTTTGTATGTCGTTATCCGTTTTATTTTGCATTTTAAGTTTATCAGTATTTTGTTAATTGTTATACTTTAAAGTTTTTATGCCGTAATATTTCTAGTTTTATCACATACAATCACATTTCTACAGTCTTTTTTGATAGACCAATAGTACGTTTGTTGTATTTCTTTTAGAATGTCATTTATCGTTCGTTATGTTGATTGTGTTGTATGGTTTTATTGTGGTCAATAAAATAATAATAATAATAATAATAATAATAATAATAATAATAATAATAATGTGTGATTTGTGCCAGTAAGGATTTGCTACTTCATGTTCAGTTCGAGGGGTAAGATGGACACCTGGGGTCCATCTTACTCCCATCATTTTGTTTTTGGTCCAATAAAACTTTTGATTTTGTAGCATCTTATGTCTCATTCTTTTCTTTCAAAAACCGTGACCCAGGTGTGGATTTCGAACACAATACTCCAAAGCACCACCACAAACCCTAAAACCCCCAAAAATTAAATAAATGTGGTTTCTAGACTCAATACTTTGTTAAGTATTCCGTCTTACACCACCTTCCCCTACTTTGTATGCATTTTGGTACCTAACAAGCTCAAAAACACTAAAAACACGTTTTTGGTAATGATGTTCTGTTTCTTTTTAAAGGATGTTTTGCATGCGTTTTAGCATTTTGGAACTCAAAACAAAGGTTTTTGATAATGTTTTGTTTTTCCCATGCAATGTGTTTTCCATGCTTTTTAGCGTTTTGATGCCTAATATGCTCAGAAACATCAGTAGATGTAAATATGCCACCACGGGCTCTTCAGCCACTGGGGTGACTATAAAAGATGAATTAGGATCGTCACCCTTCTGGCAAAGCCAAGAGAATGATGATCGTAATTGATCTTCTATGGTTACCTCAGTGGCACATGGGTTCAGTGGCTGTACCTTTGCGTAGCGCGTGTAGAACGTTTGGCGGGTGACGGTGGTGCTGGGGTCCCGTGGGTGCACCTTTGAGTAGGGCGTGTGGAACATGGGTCGGGTGACGGTGGTGCTGATGGGGTGGCGAGACAGCGGTGGCGACGCTGACGGTGACGTTGACAGTGGCGGCGGTGAAGATCTTTGTTGATAGATGCACTGGTATATTACCGGGAAACGAGGGGGAAGTAAAGGGGGGGATGGTTGACGGGGCAGCGGTGGCGACGCTGACGGTGACATTGACAGTGGCGGCGGTGGAGATCTTTGTTGATAGATGCACTGGCATTTTACCGGGAAACGAGGGGGAAGTAAAGGGGGGGATGGTTGACGGGGCAGCGGTGGCGACGCTGACGATGACGACGATGAGCGTAGAGGTTTTACATCTTTGCCAATTCTTGAAAAAAACTGAGTAAATGAAAGAATGAATGGGAGGGGCGTAGTGATCCGTTTGAGCGGGCGGAATGAGGAAGGAGTGATGGGGGTGGGATTTGTGACTGAAAGCATCCACGAAAGATTCAATAGATTAAAAAACAGCATCTGAGTGGCAGAAGCCGAGGGGTGAACACCGCCATGGCATGTTGTTCGAGGAGTCATTTGCCAGGGCTGAGTACCGTCGTGGAATGTTGCTTGACGGGTCATTAGCTCCGCTTACCACCTGCTGCCACTTGTCTGTGTGTCATTGGCAGGCAGATGGCAAACGTCACGTGGATCTATGTTTTGGAACGGAATGAATGGAGAGGGAGAGCGGGACCTTTAGGGGAAGCTGAGGACCCCTGCAGGTATTTGATATTTGATATTTGATACATTTATTGAGATAAGTAAAATATTGTACATATTATTGCCTATTACAAAAAGACTATGGTTCATAAGTATCCATGACCCTAAGCTTGGAAATTTATAGTAACAAACTAACAATACTGTAATAGGCACTACCTTGCATGAAAAAGAATAGATATAGGAGTAGAATTAGAAAGAAATTAGAGACGCGTTAGAGAATTTAACACCAGTATTAGAAGAATTGTGCAAGAGGTGAACAGGACTTTGAATTGATAACAGCCAAGCTTAACTATAAACAGCCGGTTTGTTTTATGCCTATTCAGCTCGTTAAGGGCTTACCTCCCATTGGATGGAGATTAAAACGTCATTCATTTTGCTTGATATTATTAGCTATGGAAATCTATGACGTATGCCTAGGCACCTCTCGGACAATCCTCAAGTCACTTTTAGCATCAGTAGCAGCTAGACACTAAGATATTACAGACGCACAACCCGTGTCGCTCTTTCACGAGCTATTCATAGACTTAGACTCTGACCAAGACACAAGAGTTATAATAACTTTGCTTATACTCTTAATCGTGTGAATGAGTAGTAAAGAAGTGCACTGTTGTTAAGCTGTAAAGACAATTTATTTTTCTAAATAAATCGCAAAACGCCAGATGAACTTTGATAACCCACTTGCACAAGGATGTTGTGAGTGATGAATATGGAGAAAGAAAACAGTCGACTCCAATACCAAGCTACACCCACTGACACATGCCGTCACAGTAGAACACACAGAGAAGTCACAATACTATTACTAATAAAAGTAATAATAGTATTAATAATAATACTAATAACAATAATAACCAAAGTAATCATATTAATAATAGTAACAACAATAGTAGTAAAGTTATACTAATGGTATTCACTTAAATCGTAGGTAAAACCTGTTATAAATTAAGTTTTACAGTACCTTCTTAAGTTTATTACAGTTCATGAGCATCTCCATAATTTTATTACTGTTAAACATCCATATTATTTGGTCTGTGACAGAGGTGAGCGTGACATGCCTGCTTTGTGACAGTGAGGAGCATTGGAGCACATAATGATGAAGTGTGTGAGCATTAGGTTCACCACACAACCTACACTGCTTATCTGTTTCACTCACTTCCAGTCGCAGTTGCTAGTAGTACTTATAATCCATTCTCAGCCTGGTGCACACACTGTCTTTCCACGACACTGTATTTTACATATGTAAAATTTGTTTCACTCGCCACTCTTATGTAATGTTTTAATGTTTTACTGCCCTCTCATTTCACTTTTATCACATCTCTTTCCATTTCTGCATTTATTTTTCTAATCTTTGTTTTAATTTACTGTTAGGTAAGATTATACACTCCATATCAATTTCGATGTTCCATTCTTGACCAGCTTGTCGGCTTTTTCATTCCCATTTATCCTAACATGTGAAAGTATCCATATGAACCTTACATGTCGGACTGGTCGAGTTTTTTCATTAAAACTTGGCACTCAAGTTTTCGAGAACAGAGTTTGTGCTCACCAGGTACTCCAGTACTCCTCTACTGTCACTGAAAATCCAGACATCTCCAGTTCCTCCCTGAAGCAGGTTAAAGGCAAAACGCACACAGTTCTGCCTGAGTGGATGACACATGATCAGACACTGTACCAATGTTCCGTATCTACGTGTTCACCATTATCTGAGACTCGTCTCAATACATTTCCACTCCCAGCCCTCCCATTGTCCATCACAGAACCATCACAATATACATGACTCATATTGTTCTCTTCCAGCCCGCTAATGTTTAGCTCACACATTGCCTTAAGCTACCCCAGGAGCATAATAATACTTTTTTTTTTATATATATATATATAGTAGCTGCTTATTGTTTAAATTTATGTATCTCTCTCTTTCCATGGTGCATGTGTAATAGTTTTCACTTTACCAATGTTAGCACTCATTATGCCATAAGTCTGGAAGTTATCAACTACTGGTGTTCAAGGACACGCTTGGGAGGAGTTTAGGGGAAAGGGGGTGGGGCCGCGTCAACGCATTCCAGATCCACCACCACCACTGCCACCGCCACCGCCCGCCACAAATCCACCACCGCCGCGTTTGCCCAAGGTCACGTGGGCTACCGCCGTCTGCCCCACCACCGATGCCCTTTCGCCGCCGTTAACACTACCGTTATCACCACCGCTACCGTTTATTATTTTCTCATGACGCGTTGTGTGATCTATATAACACAAAAAACGAACTATAAAGTTTAAAGTAAATAAAAACATGTTCAAAGATACTGACGATATATACGCATATCTTCTCTTGCCGGTTGTAGGGCATTTCCCAGAAACATAACAACAGAATTTGAAAACAGAATCTTACCCATTCATTTGGATCCCAACAGAGATTATGGAAGACTGTAATATCCTATTCCCTAAATATTTCTACTGTATTACGGAAGGAGATGCAAATTCCATTATATCGTTTTGTGATCGGGTACAACAGTACGAGTTTAACGTCTATGAATTTAACATGTACACTTATCTACCAGAAAGAATACAGTATCAAATTTCACTGACAGGAATATAGCAGCAATAACTAAGGCGATCAATAACCATGTAGTGAGGGAACTCCAAACAATTTTGAATTACTCTTTTAAGGGCTACTTCCCTTACTCCGAAATTATCTATTACGATCAAGACTTGGAAACAGTTGTGGTAGACAATGCGATTGTTTCCCATAATAGTGATCGTATTTACACTGATATAAGTATAAAATTTGCGGATCACCTGAAGATCCGCCACCCCAGATTGTTTCACCTGAAGATCCGCCACCCCAGATTGTCTCACCTGAAGATCCGCCACCCCAGACTCTCTCACTTGGTTAGGTTAGGTTAGGTTAGGTTAGGTTAGCCTAACCTAACCTAACCTAACCTAACCTAACCTAACAACATGAACGCATTAAAAAACTGAGTGGATGTAAAAAATGCAGAAAAAAGTTTACTTCATTAAAAGTATGGGATCACCTGAAGATCCGCCACCCCAGATTGTCTCACCTGAAGATCTGCCACCCCGAGTGTGGCTGAGGTGGCGGATCTTCAGGTGATTCAAGTTTGCTTCACATATAGCCTGCATTCTAGGTTTTGATCCAAGTTTTCGCTACACAGTCTACTTCCAAAGACTTAGCGAAGAAGAAAGACGTGCTTCCACTTCCAGTACGCATAACATTTCCCAACCAAGTCCCATAAAATTATTCGCTCATTACGTGCCGAGAGCAGATGCGGGAACTGATTATATGTACATATATTCCAACATCATTTCCCCTACGAGATTTGACAATCAAACAGTTAATATTTTAGATGTCATCCAGCTCCCAGATGACACCACCAGCAAGGGAGTGAATCCTATTAGGTATAAACTAGTTACCTTATCAATTATACAGAGTGTGGCTATTAAAATTACTACTCGTTTTGAAGGTCGGGAAAACAGTCTTACTTGTGTTATACATACAAGACCACAGAAAACACCCAGATATATGTTTTTTTTTGGGGGGAAATGTTGATATGTTTCTCCATGTTGGGTGCTTTACAATCATTTTAATATTTTATTATTTAAAACGTTCAAAACACTGAAAGACACGTTTTTGGGAATGTTGATCTGTTTCCCCATATAGGGAGCTTCATATGCGTTTTGGTAACTAAGAGGCTAAAAAAATACTCAAATATACGTTTTCAGTATTATTGTTTCCCCATTATAGAGTGCATTGCATGCGTTTCTTCATTTTGATAGCAAAAGGCTCAAAAACACTCAAGCACACGCTTTAGGGAATATTTTTCTGATTCCCCATATAGGGTGTTTTACATTCATTTTACGTTTTTTTTCTTTTGTAGCTAAGAGGTTCAAAAATACTCAAAAGATACGTTTTTGGGAATATCGTTCTATTTCACCATATAGGATGCTTTACATGCGTTTTAGTAACTAAGAGGCTGAAAAACACTCAAACACACACTTTGGGTGCATTGCATGACTTTTAGTAACTTAAAGGCTCAAAAACACTCAAAATGCACGTTATATATATATATATATATATATATATATATATATATATATATATATATATATATATATATATATATATATATATATATATATATATATATATATATATATATATATATATATATATATATATATATATATATATATATATATATATATATATATATATATATATATATATATATATATATATATATATTGTTCTGCTTTCCAATTATAAGATGTACTGCATGCGTTTTAGCATTTTGATACCTAACAAGCTTAAAAACACCCAAAGACACATTTTTTGCGAAATTTGTTCTGTTTTACCATATAGGATTTTTTACATGTTTTTTGTTACGTAAAACGCTTAAAAACATTCAAAGATCGTTTTGAGAATGTAGTTCTGTTTCGCCATATAGTGTGTTTTACATGCATTTTGGTAACTAAGAGGCTGAAAAACACTCAAACATACGTTTTGGGTATTGTTTTTTCACCATTTTAATGTGCATGGCATGCGTATTAGCGTTTTGATACTTAACAAGCTTAAAATTACTCAAAGATATGTTTGAGGGAATAATCTTTTTCCACATATAGGGTGACGTTTTTGGTATTGTTCTGTTTCCCATATAGGGTGCTTTGCATAGGTTTTTAGCTTTTTGGTAGCTAACACACAGAAAAAAAAAATACTCAATAGGTTTTCAGCGTTTTAGTATCAAACACATTCAAAAACACTCAAAAAAGCGTTTCTGGTAATGCTGTTTCATTTCCTTATATAAAGTGTTTTCATGGGTTTAAGCATTTTGTTATTTCATAGGCTCAAAAACACTCAAAAGGCATGTTTCTGATATTGTTACGTTTCACCATATAGGGTGCTTTGCATGCCTCTTTTTTTTTTTTTTTCGGTAACTAAGAGGTTTAAAAACAAAGTCACATATTTTTTGGTAAGGCTGTTCTGTTTCCCCATATAGGTGCTTTACATATGTTTTGGTGACTATGAAGGTCAAAAACACGTTTTTTTTTTTTATATTGTTCTGTTTCCCATTATAAGGTGTATTGCATGCGTTTTAACGTTTTTAATACCTTACTAGCTAAAAACTCTCAAAAACTCGTTTTTGTGAATTTTGTTCTGTTTCCCCAAATAGGGTGCCTTACATACATTTTAACCTTTTGGTATCTAATATGCTCCAAACCCTTAAAGGACACGTTTCTCGTGTCATATAGGGCGCTTTGCATGCGTTTTAGAGTTTTAATGGGTATGAGGTTCAAAACACTCAAACACACGTTTTGGCGAATGGTGTTCTGTTTTCTCATATAGGGTGTTTTAGATGCCTTTTGGTAATTAAGAGGCTCAAAAAACATCAAACACGTTTTTGGTATTGTTCTTTTTTTTCCACATATCGGTAACTAATACGCTAAAAAACACTCAAATACACGTTTTTATACTGTTCTGTTTCTACATTATATGGTGCATTGCACTTCTTTTACCGTTTTGGTAGCTAATAGGATTAAAACACTCAAACATACATTGTGGGGAATGTTGGTCTCATTTTCTATATACAGTGCTTTACATTCATTTTAGCGTTTTGTTACCTAATACCTTAAAACACTCAAAAGACACGTTTCTGGTATTGTTATATTTCCCCCTAAAGGGTGATTTATTTTACATGAGTTTTAGTGTTTTGGTAGCTAAGAGGCTAAAAACACTCAAACACACGTTTTTGGTACTCTTTTGTTTCCCCATATAGGATGCTTTACATGTGTTTGGTAACTAAGAGGTTCAAAACACTCAAAAGACACTTTATTTTTTTTTTTTCCTTTTTATTGTTCTGCTTCCGCATTATAAAGTGTACTGGTTGCGTATTAGCGTTTTGATATTTAAGAGGCTGAAAACACTCAAACACACGTTTTTTTATACTCTTTTGTTTCCCCATATAGGTACTTTACATGAGTTTTGACACATTTCTGGTACTGTTTTGTTTCACCACATGAGGGTGCTTTCCATGCGTTTTAGTGCTTTGATAGCTAAGAGGCTCAAAAAAAAAAAAAAAAACACTCAAGCATACGTTTTTGGTATTGTTCTTATTTTCCATTTAGATTGCTCTACCTGCGTTTTGGTAACTAACACGCTCAAAAACACTCAAAAGATAATTTTCTGATATCGTTATGTTTCATTATATAAGGTGCTTTACATGTGTTTTATTGTTTTGGTAGTTAAGAGGTTCAAAAATACTTAAACACACTTTTTCAAGAATGTTGTTCTTTTTCGCCATATAAGGTGGTTTACATGCGTTTTGGTAATTAAGACGCTCAAACGACTCAAACGCACGCTGTTGATGCTGTTCTCTTCACCCATTACAGGGTGCTTTATATCCGTTTTGGTACCTCGGAGGCTCAAAAACACTCAAAAGACACTTTTTTGAGAATGTTGTTCTTTTTTGTCATATATATGCTTTGCAGACGCTTGTTCACGGACAATGAAAGGAAGAGGCAGGTGACGTTAGGAGGTGATATGTTATTATTATTATTATTTATGTGGAGGGGGAGATAACCTTTTAGACCATAACCTTCTTTAATTATTCATCCACGGGTCTCCTCACGTGTTTCCGTCAGGCCGAGTTCCCTCGGTGTCTCACACATATGATTAGTACAGAAAATGACATCTCGCTGTACAGAAAAAGATTGTTAGAAGCTGAGGGTCGTAGACACGGAATAAAATATCGTGGCCAGTCATACAGGACTGAAAAATCATCTGATCAGCTTGGAGTTGCTATAACTTGGTTTCAATTGCAAAAGAAATACAGTGCGTCCATGCCATATATCTTTGCATGCATTTTGGCGTTTCGGTACCTCACATGGTGAAAAACACTCATAATACACGGTTTCGGTAATGATGTTCTGTTTCTCCATAAGAGTGCTATTCAAGTGGTTTAGCGTTTTGGTACCTAAGAAGCTGGAAAAAAAAAAAAAAAACACTCATAATACACGTTCCTGTTATTATCGTTTTGTTTCCCTATATCGGGTATTTTTATGCATTTTGGGGGTTTGGTACTTAAAAACTCAAAAACACTCAAAATACAATTTTTTTTTTTGTAATGTTGTTCTGTTTCTCCATAAAGGGTGTTTTGCATGTTTTTTTTTTTTTTTTAGGGACTTGGAACTTAATAAGCTGAAAACACTCAAAAGACACGTTTTTGGTAATGTTGTTTTCTTTCCTCCATACAGGGTGCTTTGCATGCTCTTTGGTGTTTTTGTACCTAACAAGCTCAAAAACACTCAATAGTCGTTTTTGTAATGTTCAGTTTCTTTATATAGGGTGCTTTTTTTATGCATTTTCGGGTTTTGGTACCTCATATGGTGAAAAACACCATGTGAGGGTTTTCGGTAATGTTCTGTTTCTCCATATATATTCACGTGGTTTAGCGTTTTGGTACCTAAGAAGCTGAAAAACATTCATAATACACGTTCCTTTTATTATCGTTTCGTTTCTCCATATCGGGTATTTTGCATACATTTTGGCGTTTAGTACTCAAAACACTCAAAATACACATTTTTGATGATGATGTTCTGTTTCTCCATAAAGGGTGTTTTGCATTTTTAGGGTTTTGATACGTAAAAAGTTGAAAAACACTCCAAAGAAACGTTTTCAGTAATATTATTTTCTTTTCCCGTATAGGGTGCTTTACATGCACTTGGCGTTTTGGTACCTAACAAGCTCAGAAACACTCATAATACACGTCTTTGTAATGTTGTACTTTTTCTTCATATAGGGTGCTTTGTATGCATTTTATCGTTTTGCTACCTAATATGGTGAAAAACATTCACAATACACGTTTTTGGTAATGTTGTTCTTTTCTCATTGTAGATTGCTGTTCACGTGTTTTAGTGTTTTGATACCTAAGAAGCTGAAAAACACTCATAATACACGTTTTTGATGTTGTTCTGTTTTTTTCATTTAGGATGCTTTGTATGCATTTTGGCGTTTAGGCATCTAACATGTGGAAAAACACTCTTAATACACCTTTTTAGTAATGTTGTTCTGTTTCTTCATATAAAGTGCTATTTATGTGTTTTAACGTTTTGGTACCTGAGAAGCTGAAAATGCTCCTAATACACGTTTCTGTTAATATCGTTTGTTTTCCCACATTGGGTACTTTGCATGCATTTTTGCGTTTTTGGTACCTAAGAAGCCCATAAACACTAAAAATACATGTTTTTGGTAATTTTGTTCTGTTTCTCAATATACGGTGTTTTCCACGCGATTTAGCGTTTCGGTATGTAAGAAACTGAAAACACTCAAAAGACTCGATTTTGATATTGTTTTGTTTTCCCATATAGGGTGTTTTCTACGCTTTTTAGCGTTATGGTGCTTAACACGCTCAAAAATACCCAAACGACACGTTTCTGGCAATGATGATTGGTTATTCCATATATTGCGCTTTGCATGATTTGGCGTTTTGGTGTATAACAAGATGACAAACTCAAAATACGCTTCTTTGAAAATGTTCTTTTTTTTCTGAATAAAGGATGTTTTGAGTACGTTTTGGTACGTTAGAAGCTGGAAAACACTAAAAAGACACGTTTTTTGTAATGTTTTGCTTTCCCATATCGGGTGCTTCGCATGCGCTTTGGCATTTTGGTACGTAACAAGCTCAAAAACTCATAATACAAGTTTTTTTGTGATGTTCTGTTTCTTCATATAAGGTGCATTATATGTATTTTGGTGTTTTAGTATCTAACATAAGGAAAACACTCATAATACACTTTTTTGGTAATATTGTATTTCTCCAAAGAGAGTGATATTCACTTGTTTTAGTATTTTGGTACCTGAGAAGGTGAAAAAAAAAAAAAAAATCCTAATACACATTTCCATCAATATTGACTACTTAACTTTCAAAGTGGAGCACATTCTGACTCTCTTCCCTTTTGTGGAGATCTCCATTCTTGGAGACTTCAATGTTCATCACCAGCTTTGGCTTTCCTCTCCCTTCACTGACCGTCCTGGTGAACTAGCCTTCAACTTTGCTATCCTCCACGACTTAGAGCAATTGGTGCAACACCCTACTCGTATTCCTGACTGTCTTGGAGATATGCCCAACATTCTTGACCTTTTCCTAACCTCTAATCCTTCTGCTTATGCTGTTACCCTGTCTTCTCCATTGGGCTCCTCCGATCACAATCTCATATCTGTATCTTGTCCTATTGCTCCAATCCCTCCTCAGGATCTCCCTAAGCAGAGGTGCCTCTGGCATTTTGCCTCTGCTATTTGGGAATATCTGAGGAGGTATTTTTCTGATTTTCCTTGGAATGACTACTGCTTCTGTGACAAAGACCCTATCTGTGTGCTGAGTGCGTAACAGAGGTGATAGTGTCTGGTATGGAGGCGTACATTCCTCACTCCTTTTCCCGACCTAAACCTTCCAAACCTTGATTTAACACAGCCTGTTCTCGTGCTATACATGATAGAGAGGTGACCCACAAAAGGTACTTAAGGCACCAGAATCTCATGCACTTTATATTTCTGCCCGAAACTATGCCAAGTCTGTTCTCTAACTAGCTAAAAACTCCTTCATTAATAGAAAGTGTCAAAATCTTTCAAGATCGAACTCCCCTCGTGACTTCTGGCATCTAGCCAAAAATATATCCATTAACTTTGCTACTTCTTCTTTCCCTCCTTTATTTCAACTAGATGGCACCACTGGTATCACATCTATCTCTAAAGCTGAACTCTTCGCTCGAACCTTTACTAAAAACTCTACCTTGGACAATTCAGGGCTTGTTCCTCCCTCTCCTCCACCCTCTGACTACTTCATGCTACCTATTAGAATTCTTTGCAATGATGTTTTCCATGCCCTCGGTGGCCTAAACCATCGGAAGGCTTACGGACCTGATGGGGTCCTTCCTATCATTCTCTGAAGCTGCGCCTCCGTGCTTGCACCTTGCCTAGTCAAAATATTTCAACTCTGTCTGTTAACATATATCTTTCTTTCTTGCTGGAAGTTTGCCTACATTCAATCTGTTCCTAAAAAGGGTGACATTTCAAATCTCTCAAACTACCATCCTATTGCTTTAATTTCCTGCCTATATATAGTTTTTTAATCTATCCTCAATGGAAAAATTCTTAAACATCTATCACTTCACAATCTTCTATCTGATCGCCAGAATGGGTTCCATCAAGGCCGCTCTACTGGTGATCTTTTCTGGCTTTCCTTAACGAGTCTTGGTCATCCTCTTTTAGAGATTTTGGTGAAACTTTTGCTGTTGCCTTAAACATTTTAAAAAGCCTTTGATAAAGTCTGGCACAAAGCTTTGATTCTAAAAACTACCCACCTACCACTTCTATCCTTCTCTCTGTAACTTTATCTCAAGTTTCCTTTCTGACCGTTCTATTGCTGCTGTAGTAGACGGTCACTGTTCTTCTCCTAAATCTATTAACAGTGGTGTTCCTCAGGGTTCTGTCCTGTCACCAACTCTCTTGTTATTATACATCAATGATCTTCTGAACGAAACTTCTTGTCCTAGCCACTTGTACAATGATGATACCACCCTGCACTTTTCCACGTCTTTTCATAGATGTCCAACCAACCCTTCAGGAGGTAAACAGTTCACGAAGGGAAGCCACAGAACGCCTGACTTCCAATTTCTCTAAAATTTCTGATTGGAGCAGAGGAAACTTGGTATTGTTCAATACCTCAAAAACTGAATTCTTCCATTTATCAACTCGACATAACCTTCCAGACAACTATCCCCTCTTCTTCAATGACACTCAGCCATCCCCCTCTTCTACACTAAATAACCTCGGTCTGTCCTTTTCATATAATCTAAACTGGAAAATTCACATCTCATCTCTTGCTAAAACAGCTTCTATGAAGTAAGGTGTTCTGAGACGTCTCTGCCAGTTTTTCTCACCCCCACCAGCTGCTAACTCTGTACAAGGGCCTTATCCATCCATGTATGGAGTATGGTTCACGTGTCTGGGGAGGTTCCAATCATACCGCTCTTTTAGACAGGGTGAAATCAAACTCATCAACTCCTCTTTTCTAACTGAATGTCTTCAGCCTCTTTCTCATCGCCGCAATGTTGCATCTCTAGCTATCTTTTACCGCTATTTTCATGCTAACTGCTCTTCTGATCTTGCTAACTGCATGCCTCCCTTCCTCCCGTGGCCTCGCTGCACAAGACTCTTCTTTCTCTCACCTCTATTCTGTCCACCTCTCTAATGCAAGAGTTAACCGGTATTCTCAATCATTCATCCCTTTCTCTGGTAAATTCTGGAACTCCCTGCCCGCTTCAGTGTTTCCACCTTCCTATAACTTGAATTCCTTCAAGACTGAGGTTTCAAGACACTTATTCTTCAATTTTTGACTACCACATCCCAGTAGGATATTTTTTTTATTAGATTTTTGTTGCCCTCGGCCGGTGTACCTCCTACACACACACACACACACACACACACACACATATATATATATATATATATATATATATATATATATATATATATATATATATATATATATATATATATATATATATATATATATATATATATATATATATATATATATATATATATATTTATATATTGGTTACTTTGCATGTATTTTTGCGTTTTGGTACTTAACAAGCTCAAAAAGACTCAAAATATACGTTTTTTTTGTAATCTGTTTCTCCATGAAGGATTTTTGGATGCGTTTTAGCGTTTTGGTACATAAGAAGCTGAAAAAAACACTTAAAAGACAATGTAGTCGCCAGCTGTGTCGCCTCACAAGGTTCTGTGAGGCTGGTGGCGAGAGATTGATATGAAGCATGTGTAACACTAAGGAAAGAATAGAAATTAAGGAATCTGAATTCATTGTAGTAGTTAATTGCAGTAGTGAAGTTGTGAGAGGAACTAACTGCGCAGATCTTAGCTGTAGAGAGGTAATGAGGGTTTTGTTTACGTGGTAAAGTTGATGACATGGCGCGTAGGGTAAATAAGAAAAAGGGATTCTGCTGACTCTGTAGAGGAATGGGTCATCCGGGGTCGCATATCTGGTCCAGCGGCCTCAGAAGGGGTCAGAGTGTGCCCAGTCTTCAGAGAGAGAGGTGTTGCAACTCACTCTGTTTCCTCCATAAACCCTAGATTAGGTGTCTAAGTAACTGCTCCATGTCAAAATACACTGAAAATTATTATAAATGTATTGCATTTGCGTCTCTATTATTCTGAATGCTTGCTTGTTAAGGCGTAAACCATTATGTATTTTGGTTATTATATCGCACTTGATTATGATGGAATGCTATCTCTTTATGATATTTATGTGCCGTAAGTGGATGCGAATGTTTTATTGTATTTTAATACTCCTCATTCTGATTTTTTTTTAGTTTTTAGTAATGTTTTAGTAAGTTTTTAGTAATATTACTTTCTTTCCCTATATAAAGCACTTTGTACGCATTTTGATGTTTTGGTACCTAACAAGCTGAAAAACACTCATAATAGACGTTTTTCCTCATGTTGTGTTTCTTCATAAAAGGGTACTTGTATGAATTTTTGCATACATAACTTGGGGAGACACATTCATAATATATGTTTTTGGCAATGTTGTTCTGCTTTTCCATATAAAGTGCTATTCACGTGTTTTAGCATTTTGGTACCTAAGAAGCTGAAAAAAAAAACTCATAATACACATTTCTTTTACTATCACTTCTTTTTCCTATATAGGGTACTTTGCATGCATTTTTGCGGTTTGGTATCTAACAAGCTCAAAAACACTCAAAAAGGCACGTTTTTGGTATGTTGTTCTCTTTTTGCGTAAAGGGTGGTTTTGCATGAGTTTTAGCGTTTTTGGCACATAAGAAACTAAAAAATACTCAAAAGATACGATTTTAGTAATGTTTTTTTTTTTTCGCATATAGGGTGTTTTGCACCCTATATGCGCCAAAACACCAAACCACGTGGAAAACACCGTATATGGAGAAACAGAACAAAATTACTAAAAACGTGTATTTTGATTGTTTTTTCTTTTTAAGCTTATTACGTATCAAAATGCAAAAACACATGCAAAACACAATTTATGGAGAAACAAAATAACCAAAAATATGTTTTTCATTGTTTTGAGTTTGTTATTTACCAAAAACGCCAAATTACGTGCAAAGCACCTTATATGGAATAACGAGACGTTATCACCAGAAATGTGTCATGGAAAACACCCTATTTGGGAAAACAAAAGAACATTGTCAAAAAACGTGTCTTTTGAGTGTTTTTGAGCGTCTTACCAAAACGAAAAAAAACATGTGCAAAACATCCTTTATGGAAAAACAGAATACTACCAAAAACGTGTGTTTTGAGTGTTTTTTTTTTGAGCTTGTTAAATACCAAAACGCCAAAATCCATGCAAAATAGCCAATGTGGGGAAAGGAAACGATATTAAAAAACAAACAAACAAAGAAACGTGTTTTATGAGCGTTTATCAGCTTCTTAGGTACCAAAAGGTTAAAATGTAAATAGCACTCTATATGGAGAGACAGAACATTACCAAAAACGTGTATTATGAGAATTTCTCACCATGTTAGGTACCAAAACACCAAAATGCATAGAAAGCACCCTATATAGGAATAGAAAAACGTTATGAAAAATACGTGTCTTTTTAATATTTTTTTTTTTTTACGTACCAAAACGCGAAAACGTATGCAAAATACCCTTTGTAGAGAAAACAGAACATTACCAAAAGGATATATTTTGAACGTTTTTTTTATCTTGTTACGTAAGAAAACGCCAAAGTGCATGCAAAGCATCCTATATGGGAAAAGAAAACAATAGTAACAAAAAAGTGTCTTGAGCGTTTTTCAGATTCTTACGTACCAAAACGCTAAAAACGCAAACTACCTGATACGGGGAAGGAAAGCGATATTAACAGAAACGTGTATTAGTTGTGTTTTTCAGCTTCTCAGGTACCAAAATGCTAAAACACGTCAATAGCGCCTTATATGAAGAAACAGAACAACATTACCAAAAAGGTGTCTTTTAAGTGATTTTGAGCTTCTTATGTACGAAAACGCTTTTTAGCTTTAGTTTTTTTGGTGCCTAATACGCTCAAAAACACCCATATAACATGTGCATGCAAAGTACCCTATAAGGGAACAGAAAACAACATTACCAAAAACTTGACTTTTGAGTGCTTTTCAGCTTCTTACATATCAAAACGCTAAAACGCATGCAAAAACTTTTAAAGGAGAAAAAGAACATTATCAAAAACATATTTTTTAAATGCTTTTGTTCTTGTTAGGAACCAAAACGCCAAAATGCATGGAAAGCACTCTTTATGGAGTAACGAGACTACATTACCAGCAACGTGTCATTTTGGTGTTTTTGAGCTTATTAGGCACCAAAACCCTAAAAGGTATAGAAAACACCATATATGGGAAAGCAAAACATTATCAAAAACAGTTTTTTTGAGCTTCTTACGTACCCAAACACTAAAACACAAGAAAAACACTATTTATAGAGAATCAGAACATTATAAAAAAAAAAAACGCGTTTTTTGAGTGTTTTGAATTTGTTAGGAACCAAAACGCCGAAATGTATGCAAAGTATCCGATATGGGAAAATGAAACGATGTTAACAGAAACGTATATCACGAGTCTTTTCAGTACTTAGGTACCAAAACGCTAAAACACATGAATAGCACTCTATATGGAGAAACAGAACAACATTTCCAAAACCGTGTAATATAAATGTTTTTTTTTTTTTTCGTTAGGTACGAAAACGCCAAATTGTATACAAGGCACACGGTATAGAGAAATAGAACATTACGAAAAAAAGCCTCTTCACAAAGTTGCCACATGTGGACTAACAACTTCTTTGAACCACACTCAGTGTCGGGTTCATATACAGGTGTACAGGGTCCCTTGTGACTTCTGCACGCTTTTCACAAAGGTCTGAACACCAGGTTACATTAAGTGAGGTCGGCAGTCTGTTTTACCAGCCCACAGACAAGGGAAATACTCTAACAACAATTAACTCCCACAGTTGTGAATGGATCAACATCCACATCTAAGGAGAAGCAATTATAACTAAGACAAACACATATACTGTCGAGGTATAAAACCTTGCTGGACAACCGCCATCGTAACAAATTCTCCCCTTGTCCAACAGCGTGATACAGCCTCAAGCCGAATAGTGTCTTTTACCGCCTCCTGGATGGCAGGCCTGATCAGGGCCTGAGGAGGGAGTAAATTTCATTACACTTCTAGTTACATAAATCCTCTGCGGCTGATTAGCATCAGCCAACAGTAGCATTTAACACAGATTCACTAACAAGAGACACGACTACAAACGAGTACCTACGAACACACAGGAAGGTCATTCTCCAGTCACTGTACAAGTGCTTGGTCCACAGGCACACGAAGCCGAGGAGTCACTTCCCTGTGTGTTATCCACAGCTACACTCCCTAGTGGGCTACTCTGGAGACTCCTTTACTATGTAAGTAGGCCGGGGCGTACATCTGGTGATGACTCACTTATTCTCTTAAAGCAACTAACCCGACTAACTCTTATCCCGCCTCAGTCTCCATCAGATATTAGTGCCCGTGTCAACACGTCTGCTCTGTCTAAGCCCTGGGTAGTGGTTGACTGTGGGAAAGCGCGCCAAACACTCTCCCTCTGCTGCTACGTGGGAAGGGAGTACAGGGAAGGGGGAGGGTGGTGACATACATACACACATACACCCACCTGCTTGCGTGCTCTGCCTCCCCACGCTGGCTTATATGAATAAAAAAACCAGCCTGTTTCTCTCTCTCTCTCTCTCTCTCTCTCTCTCTCTCTCTCTCTCTCTCTCTCTCTCTCTCTCTCTCTCTCCCCTTCCTTCATTATTTTTCTTCCTTACTTCTTTGTTTTATATCGTGTTATCTCGTTTCACACATCATACCCCCTCATAAATAAAAATAAAATTTTCAGATATACAAAGCTTACGAAAATTTTAGGAACACACAAATTCAAAATCAACACATAACTAATGGCCACATCATCAGACTCAAACAAGAAGCGCATAATTAACTACTATAACAACTGAAAACAACAGGGCTCCCACTTGGTCCTCCAAACTGAGACTGCCGTTTCTTCTTTCTCCTCCCCTTACTCCTCTTCCCATACCTGCCTCTGGTTCTACGCCAGGACCTGTGGTCTTCACGGCTACATCGGTGTGCAAGCTTTCTTCTGCAAAGCATCATATTGAGATCTTTCTTCCCACAGCCACAGCTGTGCCCAGCAACACTGTGACTCTGGTCACTCCTCCTCCATCTCCGTCGTTTCCTCGGTCCTCTGCCTTCACTACTTCTCCGCCAACTCTGACCTCTCCTTCTCTCTGCACTACACACCCTATTCATTCTGTATATTCTCCTCCACACCGTACAATCTTCAGAGTCACCATGTAACAATGACATCCCTGCTATCCTGCAACACACAATGACCCCACCAGGGACCTAGTCTCCTGGTGCAACCCCACCAGGGACTGTAGTCTCTTGGTGCATCATCTTCACGGCAGGGCCAGGCAAAATACTTCCCAGCCAAACAATACTCTCCCTCATGTCAGCACTGCCCACATCACTCACACTTGCCCGCTCCTGGCTCCGTGGAGCCTCCATGCCACTACCATAAAACTGACAAAATAAAACTGCCACTCCCTCGGCAAAACTGAGATCTGGTCGCTCTCAATAAAATAAAATACTTCTTCCCGGGTGTGACACCAGAAAGCCTACGTCTCACTGTCAGATTCAACACTACTATTGCTCTGCACCTCCCCCGCCGGCTCCTTGATGACACAGGTATCACCACAGTGAGCTAACGGCTCCTCCTTTCCAGAACGCAGCACACCCATCCCCGCACACGGAGCCAAATTTATCTACGTAGCCATCACAAAACAACAAACCCTGGCTCCAACATGAGCCTGGCCAACGTGCCCCTGGCTAAGCCCCACTGGTTCCTGCAACTGCTCCTGTGTGCAAGCCTCTCTCATCATACCGGACACCTTGTCGCTTCAAGGAAGCTAACATTCATTAACACAGACTACATATCTCGGACCCAGCACCTGACAGTCAACAGCAACTCAGCCTAACGAAGCTCCCAGCAACACTGAGGGTGCTTCCCGAGCAGTACGCAGCACATCACATGCAGCCTCACTCGGCGCTGCCTCCCAACGCTGCGCTCGAGCCAATAACATTATGATAACTCGCCACAGAAGAAGGAATCGGGGGGAGCAACATCATAAATCACTCCCACTCTGGGAGAAACAACACTAGCCATAGCACAACGGAGAGAGGTCCCAGACAAGATGTCATCAGACTTGCCAGCCTGACCCTTTTGGTTATGCCCAACAAACGGGACCTATGTGCTTTCGTGTCTCCTTAATTTAATTGTGGATGGCACCTCAAAATGGAGCAACAAAATTCTGACTTACTCTCTCAGCCGGCTATTGACAATATCGTTGCTCTCAACACACAATGCCCTACCCTCAGCTTCCTTACCATCCACTCCTACCTTGGCAAATAGTGGGGCAACACATACCTGAGGGACAGAACCCTCCTTACTACACTGACAGTGGTAGACGCAGCTGCCAGCACGGGTGGCTCACCACGTGAGCAAACACCCAAAGTGTCTGGTCCCAGCAGGGGAGTCCACGTCTTGCAGGGGAGGAAACTCCCGCCTCCCCAGTAGAGTCAAGAGTCTCCCATCCTCGGCAGCGAATCCTGACACACCAGACACAACTAGCTGGGGCCAGGACTGAACACCGGTGCCCACAGTTTTAACACTAGGTGACAACTCCGCCTGAGCACCACCTTCGAGAGTCTCTGCAGGTTAAGGCAAGCCATCAAATCCATCAATCCAAATCCAACACTACAGCCTCACCCTCAGCAACACTCTCACCAATGTCAGGTGTTTCTTGCAGTAGCTCTGTGATTGTGCAGTCAGGACCTGCACACTAACTCAAAGACGAGTCTAACTCTCGCTCATCAAAACCCTTGCCAGCTTTGGGACAGGCTTCTGGGCACTCTGCCCCCCACAGCGGTATCAAGACAAACACTGCACTCTTTCTGTGGTGGGCCCACCTTATTGCAGTCGACCCCAGGAGTCACAGAACCCGTGGGCACCCGATGCCTGGGTGTTCGCCTCACCTTAGATCGAGTAACACAACAAACAGTCACCACCATCAGCAACCTCCTCATCTGGGACAGGGTCCGCGGATGGGAGCTACACCCAGACTCTTCCACCTGCCAGGTCATTCCCCAGAAGAAAATCAACACCAGACACTGGCAGGTCCTCCACTAATGCCACACACGCCTCCACGGCGCTGGTATGACAGCCTAATCTCAGCCATACCAAAGCTCTCCGCGGCGCCAATTTCCCTGGCACCACACAGGCCGACTGGAGGCAACTCGCCTCCCAGTCACATTCCTGTACAGCGACTGCTGTGCCGCTGTCTCTCAAAACTGTAACGGGGTACATAACCCCATCAATTTCAACAGTGCCCCGACACAAAAAAGGGCGGCACCACTCCAACTCAGACCTCACAGAGGAGACCAAACATGGCCTGGACTTCATCACTCTCTTGGTCCCGACCCTGGGACACAATCAAGACCACTGGCTTCTGGGGCATCTTGGAAGCAGTGGTTATTACTAATTTTGGGCATTAGTACTTAAAATGCCCAGTATTCTTGCAGTAATGGCACTTGGGCTGCATACTATACCTGGGAGTGCTATGTTGCATGCTCCCAGTCTGTCTCCGTCCAGGGCTGGGAAGAGACTTATTACCAACAGGGCTAACTCGCCCCGACTTATTACTGGAGCCGCTAATATAACATGGACTCCCAAACAAATTGGCGCCGGCTGCGCCACCAGACACGCATCACTCAACCCGACAGATGTACCACCAATGAGGCACAGGCCGGTGCGCCAACACGCGGTCATCGGCCCACATCACTGACTCGTTTAGGGTTTTAAACCTTTTCTCACAGAGCAGCGGTACCAACTCCTTGATCACGTTAATAAACTGCTCCATTACCATGAGTTCCTTTAACTCATGATAAGAGCTGGCCTGCTCGCTTGCAATCCACTTTTCAATTGTCTTCTCCAGATAGCGAGCACATTCTAAATAGGAGTCACTAGGCCTCTTTCTTCCACGGAACTGCAGCCTGTACACCTCCGGCCGCAGCTCATAAGCTCTCAGGATATCAGCCTTAAACTACTTGTAATCCTTCAAATCTTCTACTAACATCTTATCGTAAACTTCAAGAGCCTTACCCTTCAACATATTAGCCACCAGGCCAACCCACCTCTCCTGAGGCCACTCAAATTCTGAGGTTTTCTTTTCAAATCTCCTAAACCACTCTGTCACCTTCTTCCCATCAAACTCTAGTATTAACTTCAAACTCCTCACCATCTGATTTTCTACTGTATCCTCCTTAACTCGTCTCCTCAAGCCATGAGGTGAATTAACTTCAATCTTAGTCTTCTCCAACTCAAACATCTTATTCTTCTCAGCTTCTTCCTTATCTCTTTCTACCATAAGGATCTTCATTTTTTTTTCATGTATCCTTGCCTTCTTCTTCTCCTTCTTTTCTGCTTCAAGAAGCCTCAGCTTTTTCTCCTTCTCGGCTTTAAGTAACCTGGCCTTCTCAGGCTCAAGCCTCTTAGCTTCCCTCTCAGCTTCAAAGATCCTGGCTTCTCTAGCCTCCTCCGTCTTCAATCTCCTTTCCTCAGCTTCCAATTCAAGCCTTCTTAATTATCTCTCCTTCTCAGCCTCCAACCATGTTCTTCTCATTTCCAATTTAAATCTAATCTCCTCAGACATACGTTCCGTCAGGAAGAAGCCACCAATGCCGTGGGCAGGACTAACACATTCATGGACGCTAATTGTGGCACTAGGTGTCCTCATACCGAAATGGGATAAATCTACACTGCTGCTTCCAGCAGAGGCAGGGGAGTCAGGTCACAAGTCACCCCAGCCTTGTCACGAGCCTTGCCCTCCATGGCTTACACTGAATGTGGGCACACACAAGACAACGAAACAAACAACAAACTTTCTCCCCCACGTAGCGACGAAACTTCCTGCGATCCTGGCAAGCTCGCCAATTTCTGTTGCCACCACAATTTCCAGCCCCTTCACAAAGTTGCTGCACCTGGACTAGCTTCCTTTAACCAATTCCTACGTGGATCCAGTGCAGGGCTCAAATACGGGTGTACAGGGTCCATTGTGACTCTTGCACCCTTTTCACAATGGTCTGAACACCACATCACACTAACTGAGGTCGTCAGTCTGTTTTACCCACCTACAAACAAGGTAAATACTCTAACAACAATTAACTCCCACAGCTGTGAAAGGATTGACATCCATGTTTAGGGAGGAACAATTATAACAAGCACTAACACACATGGTTGAGGTATAAAACCCCATTTAACAATCGCCCTCATAACAAATGCTCCCATTGTCCAACAATGTGTTACAGCCTCAAGCCGTGTAGTGTTGTATACCACCTGGACAGCAGCCCTAATCAGGGCCTGAGGAGGAAGTAAATTTCACTACAGTGCTAATTATTTAAATCATCAGCGGCAGATCAGCATCAGTTAACAGTAGCATTTAACACAAGCTCACTAACAAGAGACATGACTACAAACAAGTGCCCACAAACACACAGGAGGGCTACAATGGAGACTCCTATGCTATGGGCTACTAGGCTACTATGGAGACTCCTATACAGTGTAAGTAGGCCGAGCGTACAGCCGTTAATGACTCATTATCCTCTTAAACTAACTGACCCGACTAACTAGGCATTCACTTGCACTTATGGTGGACATCAAGCGTAGAACTTTAACGTTGTCAGGCAGGCGATTTTGAAGCTCTTTCACCAAGCCAACCACAAACTCAATGCACATATTGCGAATTTCTGGTTCATCACGAAATTTTCCTTCTTTTATGTTCTTTTCGAATTCATAACCCAGATAACAGTTAGGATCCAAAAATCTCTCGATGTCCCCAGCCTCAGTAATTCTTTTTCCTGGAATTATTACCTTTAAGGACAAAGAGTCAATAAGCTGAACCAAGTCATTCAGTAGATTTGTGGAATCATTAGCTTCAGCTTTAAACTTCTTGTTAACAAACTGGACTTCTTCAAGAATATGTTTCAGAAATGTGAGGAACACATAATTTTTCTTGTCACACAACATTAAATGGAGCCGTTCTGCTGTATAACATCTCTCCTCCCTTCTGTCACTTTTAAAGTGAGTTTTCAGTTCATTCCACTGGTTCAAAATTCTGCCAACAGCAGCCTCAATAGACATCCAACGTGTGTCACATAGTTGTATCATCTTGGATCGGCGGTGTGTACAAGTAGCTTTGCCTTGCTGTCTGAGTTTTCTCTGAGTTTTGTGGTTTATTTTCTCTTGCCTGTGTGCTGAAATACCCTGAAAATGGTGATGAGAGCGTGTGGTTCATGCAAGGAGAGTGTGGCGAACAGGCAAAGGGCTGTGGCATGCAAGAGATGCATGGCCTGGTTCTATGTAGCCTGTGTGGACATGAGGGAGGCCAACATGAAGGCGCTGGGTTTGAGCTTCTGGTGTTCCTCTGCAGGGAATGCCTGAGCAAGAGCCTCAACGAGTGGAGGAACCAGGATGAGAAAAAAGAAGAGAGAGTGGAGCAGAGCACCCAGACAGAAACTTGATGAAAGAGACAGAAGCACAGACGACGAAGACTGAAGAGAGAAAAGAGCAGCAAGAAGTGGTGGAAGTGGCTAGAACAGACAGACACCCAAGGAAGAAGAGAATGGTAATCAAGAAAGCCCCAGTACGTGTCTCTGGAGACAGCATGGTAAGGAAGACTACCGACTTTGTGAGAAGGGAAATTGAGTGCACCAGCATGGGAAGTGCTAAGATCCAAGACGTCAAGAGGAAAGTCAAGGAAGAAGTGCAAGAAGTGGAAGAGAGAAGCCTGCTAGTGATTCAAGGGGGAGGCAACAACTATGGGAGAGACAGGGTCCACCTCAACCACAACAGGAATGAGAGGCTAGGACGTCGACTGGCCGAGTTTATGAGGGCGAGGCAGGTGTGTTGTGTGGACGAAGCATGACGAGGAGGACACACTGATGTCAGCAAACATGGAAGAGAAGAGACTAACCAGGCAAGTAAATGTGTGAAGATTGCCTGTATGAATTTGAGAGGATGGGGTGTGGGAAAGTTTGAGAATGTAAGTAAGGAGCTCAGGGAGTGGAGGTTCGACTTAGTCGGGCTCACTGAGACTCACCTGAGAGATGATGTATGAATGGAGGGATGCGAGTTTGTTATGATTGGAGAGGGGCATAAGACACAGGAAACAATGGGAGGAGGCATAGCCCTACTCTATAAGAAAGAAAGAAAGAGGACTGAAAGTAGAGGAGATTGATGTGGGGGAGTGTACAAGTAGTGAGGATGTGCTTGCAGTCAGAGTGGAATGCATGGATGCTCGTGGCAGACAAGAGAAGGTGGTATTGGTGGTAGCATACATGACTGTCATGGGTGAAAGAGCAGAGAGGGAAAATAGGAGGAAGTATGACATACTTAAGAAAGTTGTGAGAGAGCATGGAGAGAAGAGAGTGCTAGTTATGGGTGACATGAATGCACATGTGGGAGTACTGGGGGAACAGGTGAACAGGAATGGTGAAATGCATGGAGAGTTTGTTGATGAACTGGAGCTGGAAAATCTTAATGTTACTTTGGCTGAGGGGCGTGTGACTTGGAGCGCAAGAGAGCAGGAATTGGCAATTGACTACATGTTGGTGAATGGAAGAATGCGTGAAATTGTGTCGCATATGTGGATAGATGAGGATGGTTTGGTTGATATTGTGTCTGATCACAACATGCTGGTTGTGGAGTGCTTGATGCAGGGTGGGAATGAAGTGAAAGTGGCAAGTAAGAAAAAGAAGTGGAGACTGAGAGATGTAGGGTGGGAGAACTTTCAGGCTGAGTGAGAGAAGCTGGGACAATGTAAGTGTGCATGACGTGGAGCATCTGAATGAGAAACTGGTTGAGGACATGAGGTGTGCTGCTGAGAACCAGATAGGGTTTGTGAGAGTAGGTAGAAGAAAGATTGTATGTAAACCATGGTGGAGTGATGAAATCAGAGCGGCTAGGAAGGAGCGAAAGAGAATGAGTAGACAGTGTGGATGACTGAGGAAAAAGAGGCATGAAAGTGATGAGGCAGAGAATGAGTATCAGAATGCATGGGCAGTGTATGTGGAGCTGCAGCGGTTGACAAGACGAATAATAATGAATGCTAAAGTGAAGAGTGAAAGGAGTGTGATTCAGTCTTTAAAGGAGAAAGGTATGGAAGGTGGCCGTGAATGGTACAAGTTCATGAGAGGTGAGAATATGTCAGGCTGTGTTTGTGTGGAGAGTCTAAAAGTGGATGGTGTAGTTATAACAGAGAAGAATGGAATCAGGGAGGCAATCAAAGGGTTCTGGGAAAAAGTAGGTGGGGTAGGTGAGATGTTTACTGTGAGAGAAGGATGTGTAACATTGGAAAGGAAGAATGCAGATGAACTGGATGAAAGAATCAGTAAGGAGGAAATGGAGAGGTGTGTGAGAAGGCAGAAGAATGGCAAGGCAGCAGGTCCAGATGATATACCGTATGAGTTCTACAAGAAGGGTGGGGAGGTAGTGATAGATAGAATGACTGAATTATTCAACAGAGTGTGGGATGAAGAGAGAGTGCCAAGAAAGTGGAATGAGAGCCGAGTGTGTCTGTTGCATAAAGGAAGATTTAAGAGTAAGAATGAGCTGAAGAGCTACAGGCCAATTGCATTAGTGAATACAATAGGTAAAGTTTTCAGTGCAGTGTTGAGTGAGAGACTGTGTAAATGGATTGAGAGAGCTGGAGTGCTGGGTGAAGAACAGAATGGTTTTCGTGGGGGTAGGAGAGCTGAGGACAATATGTTTGTGGTGAATGGAATGATTGAGAAGAAAAAGAAGGATGGGAGTAAATCGTACCTAGGTTTTCTGGATATAGAGAAAGCTTATGATAGAGTGAACAGAGTAATGGTAGGTAGAGTCTTAGAAAAGATTGGATTGAGTGCAAAGACAGTTAACGTAGTGCAAAGTATGTACGTGGACACAAGAGCTAGATACAGACTAGGAGACATAGAAACAGACTGGGTGAAAAGTGAGAGAGGAGTTAGGCAAGGCTGTATATTGTCACCGACCCTTTTTAGCATGTATACAGAGGAGCTAGCAGCCAGGATGAGAAGAATGAATGTAGGGGTAAGTGTGGGGAGCGATAAAGTATGTGTGCTTCTTTATACAGATGGCGTAGTTGTTATGAGTGAATTGGCAGATGAGCTTCAAAGTTTGTTGGATGTTGCGGATGGCTATGGAAAAGACTTTTGAGTAAGTTTAGCAGTGAAAAAGGCAAGGTAATGATTGTGAATAGGTCAGAGGATAAAAGTAATGTGGTATGGAGACTTGGAGAGAATGAGTTGAAACAGGTGCAAGATTACAAGTACTTAGGGATGTGGATGAGTCCTAGTGGAAGTGGAAAGGCAAAGAATGAAAAGATAAGTATAGTAAACCAGTGGGTAGGTCGATTGGGAAGCACGGCAAGGATGAGAGCAAGTAAGTATGATGTGCTGAGAGAAGTGTGGAAGAGTGTGGCTGTGCCAAGTATAATGTATGGTATGGATGTGATTGCATGGAATGAAAGTGAAATTGATAAGTTAGAAGTGGGCCAGAATAGAGTAGCAAGGATGGCACTGAGTGCACCAAGGTGCACAGTAGTTGAAGCCTTGAGAGGTGATATGGGATGGAGCACCTTTAGGGAAAGACTCACAAAAGCCACACTTAGGTACAAGATTAGGCTTGAGAGAATGGATGATTCAAGAATAGCAAGGAAGGTGTACCTGTGGAATGAAAGTGGAAGCAAATGGAGGAAGAGGTGCATGAGAATGACAGACAGGAATAAATGGTTGGGAGGAATCAAAATGAGCGTGAATGGGTGGTAACAAGAGGAGGCAGAGTGGGAGCCGAATGGGATGTGAGAAATGGAAGAATGAGATAGACAAAGAAGTGAAATGTGTGGGACTGAATTAATGGAAGAATGAGATGGAAAGAAAGAAGACCCTGGAATGGTACAAGGAGAAAGAGACCCCGAGGTATGAAAGGTGGTATGATGGAAGAATGGGCGGTGATCTTCTCTTCCGAGCGAGGGCACAGTGAATGGATGTGAATGCAAGGAGTTACAGGTGGTCTGAGTCCGGCAGCGAAGTGTGCCAGATGTGTGACATGGGAGAGGATGAGACAGTGGAACATGAGGTGCTGGAGTGTATGAAGTATGCCAGAGACAGGAATGAGATGATGCAAGTGATACTGACTGAGTTAGGGCAATTTCTTGTACTTCACCTGCCTCAGAGAAGAATGTGAGAACCAATTGTAGCAATCTTTGATTAAGACTTCTAAGTGCCTGGGTAGATGTTCTTTGGCAGCATGGGAAACTGCCAGCTGCAGTGAATGACATGTACATTTTATGAGGAACAGATTAGGATTCTCAGCTTTTGGTGTTACATATACACCATTGTTCATTCTGGTCATCACTGACGCATTACCAGTTCCGATTGCAATGAGTTTCTGCAATTTCAGTCCATGTTTACCAAGAGATTTCTTGAGAGCATCACATATTGCATCAGCATTACACTCAATCAGTTCAACCAAATCTAAGAAAGTTGTCACAAATGTTTTCCTTGAGGCAGAAAAGTATCTTAGGCCAATACCCAAAATCTTAGTTACAGAGATGTCACTACTCTTGTCTATAATTAAGCTGAATTTTCTGTTACCTATGTCATCTTTGAGTTCTTGTTTGAAATGCTGGGCTATCACATTGCAAATTACTGCACTGCACTTCGATCTTTTAAGCTTAAGATCCTTATACCCTTACTATTACCAAAGCATGCTTTACACAAATCAGTCAGATGATCTACCACACGCAATGCACAATGCACAGTAATGAACATACCCATATGAGCCTCTGACTTTCTGGAATCATTATCAACTCTCTTAGTCTCAAATGGCAAGGTTCTTTGTCTCTGAGAGCTGAATGGCTCCTATGCCCACTGATGTTTAGCTGTGGTCGTGTGTCTTTCCAAGTCACTCAGCTTTGCAGTTAGTATACAAGTGCATAACTTGCAATATGCCTTGGTATCATCGCCCTGTGCCTTACTGAGCTATTTGCTATGTTTAGAGTCATTTAGCCATTCCTGCAGAAACCGTTGAGAGTATTTCTTGCTCATTGTTGTAAGCGCTCCACACCGTTGCACTCATGGACGTTGTGAGGAAACTGCGGTTACTAAATCGTGGGTCCGTGACTGAGACAAGTAGCCGACTCGTTGTTCGCCCTGTCCTGTATGCGTACGATACGCGTCAGTCCACACGACCCTCACTGAGGGTGAGGAGGGGCAGGGTGGGGGTAGGGATGGATCCTTCCCTACCTCTATAGCCCCTTCCCAATTCCTCCCTCATCAAGCTCTCCTCTCCAGTGTCAGTGCAATCATTACACAGAAATTGCAAAATTATTCATTTAAAGTTGTTCCCCTGGATTGTAATTTTCCATTAGTAGCAAAAATAATTATTCAGATTCAATGAAAAGTAGCTAAAAATTCGCCAAGTCGCAAAATTGAAAATTTTACATCTAAATCTCACAAAAAAAGTAGCTAGATTTAGCGACTTTTTCGTTAAATTGGCAACTCTGGTGCCACTCTCCCTCTGCTGCTACATGGCAGGGTGGGTACAAGGAAGGGAGGGGGTGGTGACATACGCACATGCACCCATCCACTTGTGAGCTCTGCCTCCCCGCGCTGGCTTATATGAATAAGACACTTCACTTCTAAAAATTCTAATGATTAAATTAGTGAGGCTAGATGAATACTGATTTTTTTTTATTGTCAAGAGCAACTCTTCTACTAAATACTGGGTGAGACTCGGATCGAATTGTGAAACGGGAAAAAAATTTACGTGGGGGATATGAGTGACTGCATGAATAAATATTATACAAGAAGCTTCAGGCAGGGTAGGCTACATGACTGGGACACGTCTGAGTCTTGTCCTCTCTTCTCATATCATCTCTCTCTCTCTCTCTCTCTCTCTCTCTCTCTCTCTCTCTCTCTCTCTCTCTCTCTCTCTCTCTCTTCTTTGTTTTATACCGTGTTATCTCGCTGCATGCAACACACCAAAAACTTGTGTTTTGAGCTTTTATAAGCTTCTTACATACCAAAACAATAAAACACAAGCAAAACACTATGGAAAATGAGAACATAATAAAAAAAATGTGTATTTTGAGTGTTTTGAGTTAGTTAGATACCAAAACTCCAAAATTCATGCATAGTAGCCAAAATGGGGAAACGAAACAATATTACCACAAACGTGTACTATGAGTGTTTGTGAGCTTCTTGGCTACCAAAGGGCTAAAACACGTGAAAAGTGCTCTATTTGGAGAAACAGTACAGCATTGCCAAAAACATATATTGTGAGTGTTTTTCACCATGTTAGGTACCAAAACGCAAAGATTCACACAAAGTAACCTATATGAAGGAACAAAACAATATTACCAAAAATGTAAATATCGACTGTTCTTGAGCTTGTTAGGTAACAAAACGTCAAAGTGCAAGCAAAGCACCCTATATGGGGAAAAGAAAACAAATTTACCAAAAAACGTGTCTTTCGAATGTTTTTTACCTTCTTACATACCAAAACACTAAAGCGCATTGAAAAACATCCTTTATGGAAAAACAAAACAACATTCCCAAAAAAACATGTATTTAAAGTGTTAGGTACCAAAACGCCTATATGGATGAAAAACACCTTATATGGAATAACGAAACGACATTACCAGAAAGGTGTCATTTTGGTGATTTTGAGCGTCTTAGGCACCAAAATGCTAAAAAGCATGGAAGACACTCTATCTGAGAAAACAAAATAACATTATCAAAAAACGTGTCTCAAGTATGTTTTTGAGCTTCTTGTGTACCAAAACGCTAAAATGCGTGCAAAATAGCCTTTATAGAGAAACACAACGTAACAAATAAAAAAAAAGAAATATGGATTTTGAGTGTTTATTAGCTTGTTAGGTACCAAAACACCAATATATATATATATATATATATATATATATATATATATATATATATATATATATATATATATATATATATATATATATATATATATATATATATATATATATATATATATATATATTACTTATTAAAATTTAGTTCTATATTATATTGATAATTAAGGTCTATATATATGTACATATACATAAAAATGTAAAAGTAGTCAAGTCTGACCCATTCATTTTTTGTAAAGCACTAGTTAACACAGGCTTTGTCGAAACAGACCAGCCTTTATCAGCATGACCTAAACAAGTGTGTGTTCTTCATTAAAAGAGTGTTAAAATGTTTCAAGACCTAACTCCTCTCGTAATTTCTGGCACCTAGCCCAAAACATTTCCAATAACTTTGCTTCTTCATCTTTTCTTCTTTTATTTCAACCTGCTATTTCTAAAGCTGAATTCTTCACTGAAACCTTTGTTAAAAACTCTACCTTGGATGATTCAGGGCTTGTTCCTGTCTCTCCTCCAACCTCTGTCTACTTCATCCTACCTATGAAAATCCTTCGCGATGATGTTTACCATGCCCTCGCTGGCCTAAACCCTCAGAAAGCTTACGAACATGATGGGGTTCCTCCCATTGTCCTCTGAAACTGTGTCTCTGTGCTTGTACCTTGCTTGGTTAAACTCTTCTAGCTCTGTCTATCAACATCTACATATCGTTCTTGCTGGAAGTTTGCCTACATTTAGCCTGTTCCTTAAAAAGGGTGACCATTCTAATTCCTCATCTTATTGGTTCAATTTCCTGCCTATCTAAAGTTTTGAATCTATCCTCAACAGGAAGATTCCTAAACTTCTATCACTTCACAAATTTCTATCTGATTGCCAGTATGGGTTCCGTTGAGGTCGCTCTACTGGTGATCTTCTGGTTTTCCTTACTGAGTCTTTGTCATCCTCTTTTAGGGATTTTGGTGAAATTTTTGCTGTTGGCTTAGGCATATCAAAAGCTTTTAATAAAGTCTGCCACAAAGCTTTGATTTCAAAGATACACTCCTATGGCTTCTATCCATCTCTCTGTAGCTTCATCTCAAGTTTCCTTTTTGACCATTCTATTGCTGCTGTGATAGACTGTTCTTCTAAATCTATTAACAGTGGTGTTCCTCAGGGTTCTGTCTTGTCATCCACTCTCTTCTTATTATTCATTAATGATCTTCTAAACCAAACTTCTTGTCCTATTCACTCCTACGCCTTCACTTTTCAGGAAGTAAAAGAGTCCTCACAGGGAAGATACAGAATGCTTGACTTCTGACATTACCAAAAAAAATGTATTGTGAGTGTTTTTCACCATGTTTGGTACCAAAACGCAAAGAAAACATACAAAGCAACCTATTAAGAAACAGAACAACATCACCAAAAAACGTGTATTGTGAGTGTTTTTTGAGCTTCTTAGGTACCAAAACGCCAAAGTGCATACAAAGCATCCTAAATGGGAAAAGAAAACAGTATTAGCAAAAACTTGTTTTTTTGTGTTTTTCATCTTACATACCAAAACGTTAAAAAAGCATGCAAAAAAAAAAAAAACAGTTATGGAGAAACAACATTGCCAAAAATATATATTTTGAGTTTTTATTTATTTATTTTTTTTAACCTGTTAGGAACCAAAACGCCAAAATGCATGCAAAGCACCCAATACGGGGTAACGAGACTACATTACCAGAAATGTATCATTTTGCTGTTTTGAGCTCATTAGGTACTAAAACGATAAAAAGTATGTTAAACACCCTATATGGGAAAACAAAACATTATCAAAAATGTGCCCTTTGAGTGTTTTGAGCTAGTTACGTACCATAGCACCATAACATGTACAAAACCACGGAGAAACAGAATAAGATTTCGGAAAAACGTGTTTTGACTTTTTCAGCTTGTTAGGTATCAAAATGCCAAAATCAATGTAGATTACCTGGCACGAAAAGAGACATGAAACTAATTACCAAAACCGTGTATTATGTGTTTTTTTTTTTTTTTTTCACCTTCTTAGGTACCAAAACACTAAAACACATGAATAGCACTCTGTATGGAGGAGTAGGACATTATCAAAGAAGGTGTATTATGAGTGTTTTTCCCTATAATAGGTACCAAAACGCCAAAATGCATACAAAAAAAAAATTTTAGAAGAAACAAAACAACATCACCAAAAACGTGTATTATGATTGTTTTTGAGTTTGTTAGGTACCAAAACGCCAAAATGCATGGAAAACAGTCGATATGGGAAAAGAAAACAATATTACCAAAAATGTGTTTTCAGAGTGTTTTTCAGCTTTTAACGTACCAAAACGCAAATATGCATGTAAAACACCCTTTATGGAGAAACAGAACAACATTACCAAAAAAAAAAACGTGTATTTTGAGTGTTTTTTTTTTTTTTTTTTTTAGCGTTTTAGGCACCAAACGCTAAAATGCATGGAAAACACACTATATGAGAAAACAATACAACATCATCGAAAACATCTTTTTTGAGTGTTTTTAAGCTTCTTACAAACCAAAACATCATTGCAAAAAACGTATATTATCAGTGTTTTTCTCCATATTAGGTAACAAAAAAGACAAAATGCATACCAAGCACCATTTTGAGTGTTTTTTTTTCAGATTCGTACGTACTAAAACGTTAAAACGCATGCAAAACACCATTTATGAAGCACTAGAATATTACCAAAACGTATTTTAAGTGTTTTTTTTGAGCTTGTTAGGTACTAAAATGCCAAAATGCATGGAAGGCACTATATATGGGGTAACGAGATTATATTACCAGAGATATGTCATTTAGGCGTTTTTGAGCGTATCATGCATGAAATCGCTAAAAGCCATGGAAAACACCCTATTTGTAAAACAAAATAACATTCTCTAAAACTTGTCTTTTTTTGTGTGTGTTTTTGAGAATGTTAGATACCCAAAAAGCCAAAATTCATGCAAAGTACCCTATATGGGAAAACAAAACATTACAAGGAACACCCATTGTGGGTGTTTTTTATCGTATTAGGCACCAAACGCTAAAAAGCATAGAAAACAACCTATTTGGAAAAAAAAATTATATATCAAAAACGTCTTTTGAGTGTTTTAGAGCTTTTTGCGTTTTATGGAGGATCAGAACCATATTACAAAAAACATTTATTATGAAACAACATTACCGAAAACGTGACTTTTGAGTGTTTTCGAGCTTGTTTAGTACCAAAACGCGAAAAAAAAAATGCATCCAAAGTACCAGATATGGGAAAACGAAACAATATTAACAGTGTCGTAACCCAAGAAACAAGAAGAAATGAAACACATAAGAAAGAAGAATGAAACAATGAAGAAATGAAGAATGAAGTAAGAAACAGAAAGAATAAATGAGGGAAGAAAATGACAAACATGAAAGCAGGTACCAAGAAGCTATCACCATCCTGATAGATAAGAGATGAGACGTGACCACTGAGGACAGCACCTAATAACACAGTGTGTGTTATTAGGTGCTTGTAGTTTTGTGTGGAGGAAGAGAGTTGTCTTTAGAGGACAGGCTGTGACTGCCCCCTTGTGTTGTGAGACACAAAGGGAAACGTTCAGTGAGGTCACAGCTGGGTTTAATGATAAGTTCACAGCACCCCCTAAACAGTGCTTTAGACCTCACTGGGAGTAATTATCGTTTCGGTAGGTGTCTACTGCCTCCTCCTTTAGATTGGATGTCATATGTTTTAGCGTTCTAGTAACTAAATAGCTCAAAAACTCTTATAATACATGTACTTCATGTTTTTTTTTTTTTTCGTTTCCGAATATAGAGTACTTTGTACAGAACTTGGCATTTTCCTACGTAACAAGCTCAAAAACACTCAAAATACATGTTTTTTGGTAAACATAATGTTTGTTTATACAAGATTTTTTCCTTGCTCTTTTAGGGTTTTGGTACGTAAGTAGGTCAAAAACACTCAAAGGAAAAGTTTTTTGTAATGTTTTTGTTTTCATATAGAGGGTGTTTACCATATTTTTTTTTTTATTTTGTTAGCATTTTGGAGCCTAACAGGCTCAGAAACACTCAAAAGATAAGTTTCTGTAAATGTCGTTTCTTTTCCTTATAGGGTACTTTGTGTGCATCTTTCTGTTTTGGTACCTAACAATGTAAAATACACTCAAAATATACGTTTTTTTTTTTTTGTAATGTGGTTCTGTTTCTCCATACAGAGTGTTATTCATGCATTTTTTAGTTTTTGTACCTAAGAAACATTCATAATACAAGTTTCTTGAAATCTCCTTCCGTTTTCCCATATAGGATATTTTAGATGCTTTTCTGCGTTTTTCAAGGTAACAAGCTCAAAAACGCTCAAAATATTTGATTTTGGTAATGCAATTCTGTTTCTCTATAAAGGGAGTTTTGCATGCGTTTTAGCGTATTGGTACATAAGAAATTCATAAACACTCAAAAGACACATATTTTGAGTTGTTGTTTTGCATTACCATATAGGATTATTTCCATGCCTTTTTTTTTTAGCGTTTTGGTGCCTCACACAATCAAAAACATTGAAAAGAAAGTTTTCTAGTAATGTCACTTGGTTTTCCAATACAGGAGGCTTTTCATGCATTTTAGTGTTTTAGTATCTAACAATGTGAAAAACAATCAAAATACACGTTTTTGGTAATGTTATTTTTCTTCATATAAAATGCTATTTATGCGTTTTAACATTTTAGTACCCAAGAAGCTGAAAAACTCTCATAATACACGTTTTTCGAAATGTGTTTTCGTTTTCCCATAATGGATTCTTAGCATGCATCTTTGCGTATTTATACGTAAGAACATAAAAAAAAACATTCAAAATATGCATTTTTTGCTATAGCTATAAAGGGTTTTTTCCTGCGTTTTAGCGTTTTTGTTCGAAGGTAGCTCAAAAACACTCAAAAGATACATTTTTGGTAATTTTGTTTTGATTTCCTATATATTGTGATTTTCCTGCTTTTTAACGTTATGGTGCCTAGCAAACTCGTAAATATTTAAAAGGCATTTTTCTGGAAGACTCGTTCCCTTTCCATATATAGGGTGCTTTATACAGTAAAATCCCTCTCATCCGGCATTTGAGTATCCGGCAGCTTCAAGTATCCGGCACATTTTTCCCCGAGCCTTTGACGTAAAAAATGAAGGTGTACTCATATAATTGATTAGAATTCCCGCACGAGGCATACTTTGTCCCCTCGCCACCAGAGCGCACTGCTTCATGCCACCCATGGCCCACTGCACTGTGTTTACTCAGTGACTCAGTCCTGCGTGTGCACTGTTTATCGCCTGACGCCTTCATCATGCCTAAAGTTGTAGAAAAGAGGAAGCGTGTTGTGCTTACACTTAAGCAGCTGATCAGATCAGCTGCTGATTAAGATCAGTTGATCTTTGTTATGGTAAGATGCATGAGTGTAGGGTGGTGATTGTGGACATAATTTCACTTCTATTCAAGTATCCGGCAATACTCAAGTATCCGGCATGTCGGCGGTCCCGTTGATGCCGGATAAGAGGGATTTTACTGTATGCATTTTAGCGGTCTGTTACCTAATAATGTGAAATACACTCAAAAGGCACTTTCGATAATATTGTTCTGTTGTGCTATTAACGTGTTTTCGGGAATTGGTAACTAAGAAGCTCAAAAACACTCATAATACACGTTTCTCTTAATGTCTTTTTCTTTCCCCATATATGTTACTTTGCATGCATTTTTTTTACATTTTTCAACTTAACAAGCTCAAAAACACTCAAAATAGTTATTTTTGGTAATTTTATTCTGTTTTGCCAAAAACTGATTTGTATGTATTTTAGCATTTTAATACGTAAGAAGTTCAAAACAAACAAAAGTCACCTTTTTTCGTTTTGTTGTTTTGTATTTCCATATAGGGTGAATTCCATGCCCAGTATGCCCATAAATACTCAAAAAACAATTTTTTGAAAATATGTTTTCCTTTTCCCATACAGGTTGCTTTGCCAATGACAATTTGCTTGACAATGTGAATTGCAGTCAAAATACATGCCTTAGGTAATGTTCTGTTTCTCCCTGTACAGTGCTATTCATGCGTTTTCAGATTTTGCAATTGAAAAAGCTCAAAACATTCATAATACACGTTTTTTTTCTTTTTTGTAAGATCCTTTCGTTTCCCCATATAACGTACTTTCCATATATTTAGGAATTTACGTATGTATCAAGCTCAAAAACACTTAAAAAAAAAAAAACGTTTTTGGAAAAGTTGTGTTTCATCACAAAGGCTGTTTTGCATGCGTTTTTAGGGTTTTGGTATGCAAATAACTCATAAACACTGAAAAGACAAGTTTTTAGTAATGTTGTTTTGTGTGCTTTTCATGCTTTTTAGCGATTTGGTGCATGACACGCTCATAAACACTCAAAAGACACGTTTCTGAAATTGTTTTTTTTTTTTTTTTTTTTTTTCCAAGAAGGGTACTTTGCATGCATTTTCGCCTTTTTAACCTAACAATGTAAAGTAAACAACAGTAAAACTAGACGTTTTCGAGAGTTTTTTTTTTTTATGTTTCTGTATATAAAGTGCTATTTATGCCTTTTAGTGTTTTGGTGCCTAAGAATCTCAAAAACGCTCATATTATTTGTTTACCGTAATGTCTTTTCCTTTCCCCGTATAGGGTATTTTGAATGCATTTTGAAGTTTTGTCCGTAAAAGACTCAAAACACTCAAAATACTTTTTTTTTTTTTTGTTATGTTATTCTGCTTCCCCATAAAGCCTGTTTTCCCTGCGTATTTATTACATAAGTAGCTAAAAAAAAAGTTTTGGATAATGTTATTTTGCTTTCTCATATAGGATTTTTTTTTTTCTATGCTTTTTAGCATTTTCATTCCTAACACGTTCATAAAGACACGTTTCTAGAAATGTCGTTTCCTTTCCTCATATGCTTTGCATGCATTTTGGTATTACGGGACCTAACAATGTGAAATACGCACAATATATTTTGTAAAGTTGTTCTATTTCTTGATACAGAGTGTAATCTGTGCGTTTTAGCGTTTTGATACATAAGAATCTCAAAAAACACTCGTATTACATGTTTCTCATAATATTCTTTTATATCCCCGTATAGGGTACTTTCCATGTATTTTTGCGTTTTTGTACGTAACATCTTAAAAAACGCTCCAAAGAAACGTGTTTAGTAGTTATTGTGTTTCTCAATAAAGTGTGTTTTCCTTCCGTTTTAGCGTTTTGGTACATAAATAGCTCAAAAACATTCAAAAGAAAAGTTTTTGGTAATGTTTTTTTTGTTTCATTTGCTTTCAAATATAGGGTGATTTTCATTCTCCTTACTGTTTTGGTGCTTAAGACGCTCATAAATATTAAAAAGACATGTATCTGGAAATGCCGTTTCTTTTTCCCCATATATATTTGAGGAAAATTTGTATTTGTATTTTCTATTATTAGTTTAAAATACACTCAAAATACACGTTTTGGGGAAATTTGTTCTGTTTCCCCATATAAGAGTGCTCCATGTTTCTTGTAATGTCCCTTCGTTTTCTCAAATAGGGTCTTTTCCATGCATTTCTACACTTTTCAACGTAACAAGCTCAAAAACGCTCAAAATACATGTTTTGGGTAATGTAATTCTATTTAGCCTTAAAGGGTGTTTTGCATGCGTTTTAGCGTTTGGGTACATAAGGGGTTCAAAAGCTCTCAAAAGATACGTTTTTTTGTAATATTGTTTTGTATTCCCATATAGGGTGATTTCCATGTTTTTTTTGTTTTGTTTTTGCGTTTTGGTGTCTCACATGCCCAAAAACAATGAAGAGACACGTTTCTGGTAATGTGTCTTAGTTTCCCCATATGAAGGGCTTTTCAGGCTTTTTGGCATTTTTGGTATCTAACAATGTGAAAAACACTCAAAATACACGTTTTTAGTAATGTTGTTCTTTTTTTTTTATCCATATAGAGTGCATATCATGCGCTTTAATATTTTGGTACCTAAGAAGCTCAAAAACTCTCAGAATATTGTTTCTTGTAAAGTGTTTTCGTTTCATAGTATAGGGCACTTTTTTTTTTTTGCGTTTTGGTGTCTAACACGCCCAAAAACACTGAAGAGACACATTTCTGGTAATGTGTCTTAGTTTCCCCATATGAAGGGCTTTTCAGGCATTTTGGCATTTTTGGTATCTAACAATATGAAAAACACTCAAAATACACGTTTTTAGTAATGTTGTTCTTTTTTTTATCCATATATAGTGCGTATCATGCGCTTTAATATTTTGGTACCTAAGAAGCTCAAAAACTCTCCGAATATTGTTTCTTGTAAAGTGTTTTCGTTTCTTAGTATAGTGTACTTTGCATGCATCTCAGAGTTTTTCAACGTAACAATCTCAAAAATAATTAAAATACTTTTTTTGGTAATTTTATTATGTTAACCATAGATTTTTTTTTTATGCCGTTTAGCAGTTTGTTACATAAGAAGCTCAAAAACACTCAAAAGCCAAGTTTTTCATAATGTTGTTTTCTATTCCTATATAGGGTGAATTCCATGCTTTTAGGCATTTTGGTGCCTAACATGCTTAAAAAAGACACATTTCTAGTGATGTCGAATGGTTTCTTCATATAGTATGCTTTGCATACATTTTTTGCGTTTTGGTACCTAACAACATGAAAAACAATTAATCAATACATGTTTCTCGTAATGTCTTTTCGTTTCTCTATATAGAGTACTTTCCATGCATTTTGGTGTTTTGTACATACCAGACTGAAAAACACTCAAAATACTTATTTCTGGTAATGTTGTTATGTTTCTCCATAATGGGTGTTGGCATACTTTTTAGCGTTTTGGTACATATGTAGCTCAAAAACACTTAACCCTTTCCTTCCGGCAATCGTATATATACAATTGCAAAAATGCGTCCGTAGCGATGGCGATCATACCCGTAATCAAGAATTTTCGCGCCTCAATTTTGAACTCAAGCGCGGTTTCTCGAATCAGATGGTGTGAGTGGAAGTGTCTGGCATGTTTCCACATGTAGTGTTGTCACTAGCTCTGGAAATTTAGCGGTAATTGAGCTTTTTTCCCTTTCTCCGGGCGACACTTGGCAACCCCAGCGACCCGCCGGGTGGAAAGCACTCACAGGGTGGAAAGCACCATGATAAGTGCGAAGAGACATCCTGATAAGAGTGAAGGATCTCAGATCATACATAACTCACCATGGAGCAGGACAGAACATACGTACTCAGCAGTTTTTCTGAGTTTGAAGACAGTGACAGTGAATATTTAGAAGAAGAAACTGAAGAAAGCGAAGACATTAGTGAGGACTCGGAAAATGATTTACAGGATCCACCTGTTTTATCAGAACAGAGAGATGAGGATAGTGGTGATGGAGATCAGACTCCAAACATCGTCCAAAGTGGCTCACGGAGACGCAGGCGCTCCCCACGTGTTCTGGCAAGACGATCAAGGGGGCGTGGCAGTGGTGCAAGGCGAGGACGAGCACGTCCTATAAACTTTCAATGGAGGGAATTGAATGAAAATTTTTTTCCAACTATGCCTGATTTTTCTAGCGAATCTCTAGGGATAATTGATGAATTCCCTCCTGTTCAACATGATTGTGATTATTTTATGGCATTTCTAAGTGATGATTTATTAGATCTTATAGTGAGCGAGACCAACACCTATCATGATAAAGAAACAGCAGATGATTATGTGCTCCAAAGACTTCACAGGAAAGAGTGGAAAAACATCACTAGAAATGAACTCCTGTCCTTCATAGCCCTCACCCTTCTTATGAGCCACTCTAGAAAAGGCGTGAGGCATGATTACTGGAACAGAGGTGACCTAATGTACATGCCCATCTTTGGACAATATATGACAAGGGACAGGTATGACAACCTAATGGATACCTTCATTTTTCCATGGATGCGACTGATGATCCACTCTGGAGAATTAGGCCAGTCATACAGATTATCAGAAATAAATTCAAATCCTTTTTCAAGCCATTTCAAAACCTTGTCATAGATGAGTCACTAATGCTCTTCAAGGGAAGACTCAAATTCAAACAATATATACCATCAAAGCGCCATCGCTTTGGTGTGAAAATGTACATCATATGTGATTGTGAAACAGGATATGTGCTTGATTTCATCTTCCACACTTCCACATTGATCACATCACAAAGCATCATCCCCTGGGCCTTTCTGGCTCAGTAGTAGAAGAACTGATGAGAAATTACATTGGAAAAGGGCATATCCTGTACACTGACAACTGGTATACAAGTCCAGCATTGGCAAGGTATTTGCATGAAAATAATGGTGGTGCTGTGGGGACTGTCAAATCAAATAGAAAAGATATGCCACAGTTTGAAAGAACACAAAAAGGCGATGTGATCAAATACAATACCCATGACATAATAACAATGAAATGGCATGATAAGAGAGAAGTCCATTTGCTCTCCACAGTCCACACAGGACAAATGGTAAATACCAACAAGAAGCACTGGAAAACAAAAGAAATCATTTGGAAGCCAGATATTGTTGTTGATTACAACACAAATATGAGGTTCGTTGATAAGGCAGATATGCAAATAAGCACAGTGGACAGCCTGAGGAAAAGTACAAAATGGTACAGAAAAATTTATTTTCACTTGATGGATATTTGTATGCTCAATGCTTATAATCTTTACATGACAAAAACAGGTGAAAGATCAACTCTCAGAGCATTCAGACTGAATGTGATAACAGAAATGTTGAGAAGATTTGGCCAGCAGGTGCCTACACATTCACACTCAGGTAGACAGAGAGATGCACTCCAGGGATCACTGCAACGTCTAAATGGTGGAGTGGCTTTTCATTGCCCGGTTCACGTCCCTCCGACAGCAGCAAACCCGCGCAAGATGGGACAGCGGGAATGCATAGTCTGCAAGACAACGACGAAAAGGGAGAAGAAACGTAAATTGGTCACCACAATGTGCCAAGGGTGTGATGTTGGATTGTGCCTTGGGGATTGCTATAGCCAATATCACTCCCTCAAAGATTTGTGAACAAGAAAAAGCTCTACATTCAACACAATTTGCTAGGTAAATATAAATGTATATTATTTTATACTTACTGATATAATATTTCTTGTGAGATTCACTATAAGGGGGTCAGAATGACAGCTATTTGTTTTCGCCCGCCCATGTTAGAGAGAGAGAGAGAGAGAGAGAGAGAGAGAGAGAGAGAGAGAGAGAGAGAGAGAGAGAGAGAGAGAGAGAGAGAGAGAGAGAGAGAGAGAGAGAGAGAGAGAGAGAGAGAGAGAGAGAGAGAGAGAGAGAGAGAGAGAGAGGGGGGGCAGATGGAAGGAGGATGGGGATTATCACTTGGTCTGTGTGTGTGTGTGTGTGTGTGTGTGTGTGTGTGTGTGTGTGTGTGTGTGTGTGTGTGTGTGTGTGTGTGTGTGTGTGTGTGTGTGATAACTCATCTTCCTCATGGCTGAATACATCTATATTCCCCTGACAGGTGACAGTCCCCTTGGGAAATGCTGCTCAATCTACTACGGAAACGACATCGTCTCGTAGTGATGGGAAATATTTATTTAGTTATAGTTTTGTACTACCTAATTATAAAAATGTGCATGTCATATTTTGTAACAATAAGTGACCTAGGCTTACTAGAATTTATTCCTACCTAGCTATAAATATCGTAGTATATGATAATCTAGTAATAATAGCATGTCTCATTTGTAATAACAACATAGTTACTTGAAATAAAATATTTTTTGTCAACTTACTTATTCCTCACGAGGATGCGGGAAACATATTTGGGGTATCTCTACTTGATTATCCTCATCGGAAGAGAAATCTGATTCATCCTGCACCATCAGGATAGTATCAGATGGTGAAGGATGTGGGGAGGAGAACATATCAGACATGACAGAGACTGAAGGTGAGGTATAAGGAGAGGAAAATGAAGACAACCGAAGAGGTGAAGAGAAGGAAACTAAGAAGTCTGGAGGACTTTGAGGTGATGGAGGAGTGCGAAGTGGTGGTGTGTGGGAGCGAGAAGGAGGGACTTCAGGTGAGGGAGTGTGAAGTGAAGGTGTGAAGGAAAGAGAAGGAGGAGTTTCAGAGGGAGTTGAAGTGTTGGAGAGAGAACGAGGGATTTCATGGGAGGGAGTACGAAGTGGAGGTTGGGACAGAAGAGAGATCACAGGGGAGAGAGGAGTGCGAAGAAGTGAAGTGGAGGAGGGAGAAGGAGAATTTTGAGGGGGTGAAGGAGGTGCAGGAGACGAATCTTTGGGCGGTATTTCTGCTATGACTAACTTGTAGACACTGATATCATTGGCTTCCGCTGCTTCTTGCTAGGTATTGTTGCAACATACCCTAAATTTTCTAATATATCTGTAATTCTTCTCAATTCTCAGAGCATATTTTATATAAAGTCCCTTATTATGTTTTTCCTCCTCTTGTACAGGAAAGTGAAAAAAAATATTACCTATCATTCTTTCATGTTATTTTTTTTTTTTTTTTCATTATCTTCGATTTTATAATAAAATGGTAGAAGGTAACTTGTCAGAGAGAGAGAGAGAGAGAGATCAACTAACAGGTTGGCGCATGAAAGCGTGTGTGTGTGTGTGTGTGTGTGAGAGAGAGAGAGAGAGAGAGAGAGAGAGAGAGAGAGAGAGAGAGAGAGAGAGAGAGAGAGAGAGAGAGAGAGAGAGAGAGAGAGAGAGAGAGAGAGAGAGAGAGAGAGAGAGAGAGAGAGAGAGAGAGAGAGAGAGAGAGAGAGAGAGAGAGAGAGAGAGAGAGAGAGAGAGAGAGAGAGAGAGAGAGATAATGTTATTTGCCTGAAACTTGATATGAAAAGGGGTGAAATCTCTCTCTCTCTCTCTCTCTCTCTCTCTCTCTCTCTCTCTCTCTCTCTCTCTCTCTCTCTCTCTCTCTCTCTCTCATTGGAAGTGTACAATTTCCCCTCCAAGATGAGAGAGAGAGAGAGAGAGAGAGAGAGAGAGAGAGAGAGAGAGAGAGAGAGAGAGATGAGAGAGAGAGAGAGAGAGAGAGAGAGAGAGAGAGAGAGAGAGAGAGAGAGAGAGAGAGAGTGCGCGCGGTGTCATCGCTCACCGGGCTGTTTCTGGATGACGGATCACACAGCGGGAGGAGGAGGAATCCTTTATAAGGCATAAACTCAACTTTGAGAGGTCACATCGAGCTACAAAGTACATCATTGTATTCAGAATGACAAAGAGAAGATAATTATTAGTATTCAAACAATTTTCTGACAATTTCTAGGTTTGCCATCTTTAGCCGTCATACAAAACGGGAAAATAATTTAAGCGCCGAAAGGAAAGGGTTAAAAGACAAATTTTGTTGATGTTTTCTTTTCATTTATAGACTGCTTTCCATGCTTTTTTACTGTTTTGGTGCCTAGCACGCTCAGAAACACTCAAAAGACATGCTTCTTATAAAGTCGCTTGGTTTCCCTATATTGGTACCTAGCAATTAAAACAAAAACTTTCAAAATACATGTTTTGATAAAGTTGTTTTGTTTCTTTATAATTATAGAGTCTTTTTCATGTGTTGTAGCATTTTGGTATCTAAGAAGCTTGAAAACTCTCATAATACACGTTTCTCGTATTATTCCTTCATTTCCCTATAGAGGGTACTTTGCATACAACTTTTCGTTTTTCTACATAAAAAGTTCAAAACACTCAAAATATACGTTTTTTATTAAAATCACTATGCTTCTCTATATTTTTTATTTTATTTTCTACATAAAATGCTTAAAAACACTCAAAATACACGTTTTTGGTAAAGATATTGTGTTTCTCTATAAAGGATGTTTTTATAAGCATTTTAGCGTTTTGATAAATAAGTAGCTCAAAACCACTAAAAAGACACGTTTTTTGGTAATGTTGATTTGTTTTGTTTTTTTCTGAAAAGGGTTTTTTCCATGGTTTTTAGAGTTTATGTACCTATTATGCTCAAAAACACTCAAATGACATGTTTCTGGAAATATCGTTTCCTTTCTCCATGCATGCATTTTCACATTTTGGTGCCTAGTAATGTGAAAAAAAAACACTTAAAATATGTGATTTTGGTAATATTAATCTGTTTCTCCATATCGAGTGCTGTTTATGAGTTTAAAAGTTTTGTTACCTAAGAAGCGTAGTAGTGGAGAAAATTCCACCAGGGTCCCCCATTCTTAAATGGCATGCCACTAGGGTCCCATGAAATGGGGACCCCCAGTGGCATGCCATTTAAGGATGAGAGACCCTGGTGACATTTTCCCGGGGACCTCAGTTGCATGCTATTTCAGGATGGAGACCCAGGTAGCAATTAAGCCATGGGGACTTCAGTGACCTGCCATTTCAGGATGGGAACCCTGGTGGCAATTTAGCCATGGGGACCTCAGTGGCATGCCATTTCAAGATGGGGACCCTGGTGGTAATTTTGCCATGGGGACCTCAGTGGCATGCCATTTCTTGATGGGGAACCCTGGCGGTAAATTAACGTCAGGGGGGAAAATGGATCTTTTACGGCAATGTCACCAGGGTCCATGTTACAGGGGGAGCGATGGTGACAGTGGCAGTGATGGGGAGAGGCGGTGGTGTGCGTTCTTATCCTTCAGCGAGTATGAAATGACTAAATGAATCAATAATGGTGGGTGGGAAGTAACTGAATGATAAGGGGGCGGAGCCTGAATGCATCAGGTGAGGTATTCGCTGGCAGCATGCCACCAGGGTCCCCATCAAGAAATGGCTTGCCACCAGAGTCCCTGTCACACGTGCGGCGGGTGGCAGCAGTGGCGGGGAGAGGCAGGGGCGTGCGTCCTTATCCTTTGGCAACTATGAAATGACTAAATGAATCAATAACGGTGGGTGGGAAGTAATTGAATGGTAAGGGGGGATGGAGCCTGAACGCATTAGGCAAGGTGATCACTGATGGTTTGCCACCAGGGTCCCCATCAAGAAATGGCTTGCCACCAGGGTCCCCATCACATGAGCGGCGGGTGGTGGCAGTGGGAGTCGCTGACAGCATGCCACCAGGGTCCCTATCAAGAAATGGTTTGCCACCAGGGTTCCTATCACATGCACAGAACCTGGGCAGCCAGGTTGGTTGGATCTTGCCACCATGTGTTCCCTCTGACATCTCCATACAACCCAATGTCTTCCACCACTCGATTGTCAAAGTCAGTGGAAGGAAAGCGGAGAAGGACTGAATGCATCAGAAAAGTGGGTGGCGACCCCACCAGGGACCATGTGGCTTTTGTTTTGGGAAGGAACAGGAAGTTGAAGGCTATAGGATGGGCCGCTACGTGGCTGCCATGTGCTAGCCAGGGTGGTCAAGAAAGTGTGGAAGGATCTTACCATCGCCACTGGTTCCACCTGACCATCTCAGGGTGGATCAATATATTCCAATGCCCTGCCACTACCCAATGGTCAAGGTCGTTGTGACTACCCACGCGATACTGGATGAAGTGCCTGTGATGGCAGGAGCAGTGGCTGTCACCTCCACTTTCGCTGACCGCCTGTGGTGTGGGTGAGGTCATTGACATCATTTGTTTCTCATCTTTATTCCCACTCGTGAAAGTCTTCATCAAATTTATTGATTATGTCTTTTGACCCATCATAATCGTGGTGGTAGAAGGAGACGCAACTGATAAAATCAATTTTATCCTGAGGGATTGTTGTAATCATTTTAATGGAAGCGTGATATTTAAACAAAGAGGATGACTCCACAAGCTGTTCGTTAAAATAACAAGCGCAAGACTTAAACATCATATTATTCAAGATGACGTGATTGTTGTTATCTAGTGGCGAGCCATCCACCTTCACCACGCTATCTTGCAATTCTAGAGACAGTGTTGATAGATCCAAAACTTGTCCTGCGATGCCAGGCAGTCTAAATTCAATGTAAGGGTCGTTAATCCCCCCATGATTATTAGCATTAGCGTCTAAATTAATGGGTAATATGTTCAACTTTCGCTTTGCAGCAACTGATGATTCAATGAATCGCCTGCATACGCAGGCGATTCACCTGCAGGAAATTCTCACTCACAGCCGTCAGATAATTGCTCAAGGGGTTGGAGGTCGCTCCCCCTGTACATCCAGTCCATAATGAGTAATTTTCACAACTAAGCTAAATATTGAAGATATTTGCTTTATAGCATGTCTTTCTTTTCAGTTGCCTGATTGGCTGTTTTCTCTTTTTTTTCTATCTCCAACTTTCCTCTTTTTCATTACTCATCCACCTCAAACTATCCTTTCGCCTACACCCTTCACGGGGATGACGCCTCTATTTCTTAATGATTCATGAAGTCGTTTCCCCTCTAGAACATCTGATAATAAACCTTTTCCCATTTAGAGCGCTTCAGGTGCCACAGTGTGCACGAGAAAGAAAATCGCTCTTTTAACAAAACTGCCCAACACGGAAAATAGACCGCCGTCTCTTCTTGAATGGGGTGAAATAAAAACCCAGATGTCGCCTAACCCCCTGCCTTTGCTTTGTGTAAAAACAAGTCATATTCCGCTCAAGTGGGAGGTGTGAACGCTCTCATCGTGATGACCACCACGTCACAAATAAGACAGCAAACAGAATCACCGGCTATTTATTTCTGTCTGATATGCAGTAAGAGTATAATTGGTTTACCCCTCCCAAAGTGAATGGGCCAGCCAACTTGATCCGTGAGTTGAACCGCAATCAAATCGATAATAGTTTTACTGAGCGATTTATATGTAGTCTGATGAAAATCTTTACCACCAGCAGATTCCATGCTAATGACTTCTAATAAGTTGATATGCTGACCACCATATATCATCATTGACACACAGTCTGCATAAAATAGTGCAAAATCTATTCCGCCGTCAGTTCAAGGTGGGAAAGGGGCGGGAATGAAGGGGGAGTCGTTTTCAACATATGAACTGTATAAATTATACTTGATGTGATAATCAAACCCCAAGACCCACCCTGGATTCAAATTTCGCAGTCACGTAGCAGAAATGGCCATTGTTGTTGCATTGCGGGGCATTCTAAAGGATGCATTCCACCCTTCGTGCTTTTTCATTATAGTTGAAAAATTGATCAACCTCAAAATACCAGTCATACTCAGCCTTCATATTGCTTTTTAATTCTTCGGCCAATTTAATATTAACGACGTCAACCATATACCCATTATCACCTACCTCAGTGCTTGTTTGAGGTGTGTATGTTTATACATGCATATTTCATTAATGTGGGCTGTGGCCCAAATCTCAATCCTGCAATCATATTCACCCACCACTAGACCCAAGAACTGTTTTGAATAAAAGCAGTTTATCAGACCTACTTCATATTTCTCATCAAGATGGATGGGCTGAGTGATTCTATTTTCAAAGCAATGGAGCTGGTTATGGGGGTAGAGGTCAGTGTTGCCCAGACTTGTCAAATACAGATAATGCTATGCTTCTGCCATGATCAAAATAAATGATAACAGCCATCCCAGTTAAGGAATACATTTATACTCATTTCGTCGTACAAATCAAATTTATTTAAAAATTTTACATTATATAGTTTATTCAGGCTTTCTCACCAGAATAGTTTCAACTCCAAAAGGTTGAAGTTGCATCACCAACCCTTCCACTCATCCTGGCAGCGACCTCTGCACCCATTCCTTCTGGGATGATAATCTGCTCCACTTCGGTGTTCGCCATGGCTAGCGGGGCAATCTTTTTCAGGCAATTCTGGAAGTGTTGATGTCGGTTCACGCTTGTATCCATCTTGAGTCCTTCCACATAATGCAAATCCTTCAATGTCACAATTGCCTGTCGTGCATTCTTATTACCCTCAATGGCCTCGCCCCAACCATACTGAGTCACGCAGGCCACCAGATGGGGTAGATTTATGCCTCCTGTGGGAGGTGCGTGGATAATGATATGTCCTGGTTCATCTCTCGTGTCCGCCGTGGCTCGATGAAGCGAATAGAGTCTCTTTCTAGCCACATGCATATTCTCATATTGATAAATCATTTTGAGGTCCCACACAATCCCGCACTGTTTGGTGGAGACCGCATTTACCACATAAGCAGTGACGATCATGGAACACACCGTCGGTCAGCTTACCCTCAACCACCTTCATCTTGATGACTAATTGGAGGGTAGATCCACACATCGATCCCTCTGTGCAGGGAGTGAGGGGTGAATGTGACGTTGCAGGCCGATATTACACCTCTTGCGTGAATCAGTGTGGAGTTGCGACGTCGGCTAGTTTAAACTTACACGCCTCGGCAATTGAGACAGGAACTAAACAATATTCTTTCATCTCTGTAGTCAACTTGTTATTGCCAACACAGCTATCAGGAGTAACGCAGCCAATATGCTGCCACCTCGTTTGGAGATAAGAATGGCTTTTTTCTTTTACATGGGCATTTTCTTCAAGGCTACAGTGCGAATATCACTCTTGAATTTTTTCAGGCGGTTAATGATGGTATCATCATCCATCAGGCGTTTCTTCAAGCTGGTGAATATTTCTGAGATGCAAATGACTTCGCATTTATTCAAACTCTGCAAGACCTGCTTTCGCAATTTAGGGGAGACATAGTGGAGAAAAACCAAGTCCTAGTACTACAATATCAATGGCTTTTCCTCATCCATATCTTACTAAGTTGTCCACATCTATCCAGCTGTCAGATTTATCTAAATATCGACTCCAGTGGACAAAATACTTTCTCTTACCTCACTCGACCTTCGATCTTAATATTTCGACCCGGTAATGTGCCAGAAGAGAGGACTTGATTAATTCTTCCTTGTAGAATGCACCGGTCATGTCCTCACCTGCCAAATCCCTTATGTAATAAATAGGGATTTTATGTGAGTAATCCACATGACTTATCTTAAAAAGCTCCTCGGTATTGTTGACAGTATAACCTTTATTGAATTAAAATTGCGTTCGGGAAGCATGTTGCAAGTGTACAATGTCTCCCACGTCTAATTTATGACTTTCTTTCCTCTTGAATGATTTAAATACATACGTTTAAATTGCCTCCTGACTTGTGGCAGGTCACAGAGGCGGTGAACCTGGGCTGATGTTTGGTTATCACCCAAACCGCGGTGTGGGGTGTAATTTTATGTGTTTATTAGGGTGGGCAAGATGTTAATATATGTCAGTGTATTGTTTAGCGTGAGATATTTATATATTTTCACCTTTATGATTTGGATGACCCTTTCTGCCAAACTCACCTTTGTTTCATGTGAATAATTGGAATACAAGGTAATACCTTTCAAAGTTAGATATTTTTTCACTGCTTAATTATAAAATTCAGATCCTTGATTGGTAAAAAGACACAACACACCTGTAAAACTTGCCAACTCTAAAATTTTTTTCAGCACTTCCAGGCTACAGCAACTGGATTTACTTGTCAGTGTTACCACTTTCAAGTACCTGCCAAAAACGTCCAGGCAAAACATGATGTATTGAACGCTGCCATTGTGTCTGTGCAGCTTCATAAAATCTGCCAAATCGCAAGTTAAAATGATGGACGATTTAGGAGCGAGAAATTTTCGCCTCAGAAAACGTTTCAGTGTTGGCTTGTGAAGTGTATAAGTGCGGACGCTCTGCAGAAATGCCCTCACATCACAAAGTGTTAGATTCTTATCCCTTTTCTTTCCCTCTCTGTAGAGTGCTTGCACACCTCCTAAATTCGCAGGATTCGTTATATCCCGGTAAAGTTCATCCAAAACGGCATTCACAGCAGATAGACTTTCTCACAGTTGAATTTCTTCGGGTGTGTTCAGGGATAAATTGCACAACAAATAACCATGATCTCATCTAAGCATGACATTTTTATAAATTTCTGCAGTGTTTGGCGCACTCCTTTCCATAAAGTTGCCTGCCCAGACATTTGACTTGATAAATATCTCTGTTTTTCATAAGAATGTAATGTGAGGCATTTAAAGTTATCATTCTAGCATACATTCTGCACTATCATTATAACTGACAAATTTTTACGTCTCCCTTTGGTAAAGGCCTCTGCTATCATTTGAGAATTGCCAGGTGTGAGGAAATTATCATTTAATATCAAGAGCATGTGCGCTTGCAGATCGGCATCAATAATTTTCTCATGCACTTCGACCTTATCTTGAAATTCAAAATTATGCTGCAGTGAATGCGATGAGACGCCGCAAATAATAATTCTGTTAAATCCATGCTGTAATTTCTCTATGATTTTATTGGCGAGGTGTGTTTTGCCAGAATTTCTATAACCTGCGATAATTATGCGAGCAGGATATCTGAAGAGATTCAGCATCTCTTCACTAAATGTTAAGTTCAGAGGGTCACTAAAATACACTATGATATGTTTACAGTATTTATTGCTTAACCTTTATTTACAAGGTCATGTAGGTAACAGCATAACTACCAGCTGCATCCTCATCCCTACCCTCTAATTATGACATGGATCTCTCCTGATTCATGCCTCTTCCTCATCCTCCTCTTCCATCTCCTTAGCCTAAGTACAAATGTTCTTACATTACCTCCTCCTCTTCTTTCTCCTCCTCCTCCTCCTTAACCCACATGGACAGTACAAATGTTCTTACATTACATGTACAATCCTCCTACTCCTCCTCTTCCTCTTCTTCCTTCCTCTTCATTCTAGCATACATTCTGCACTATCATTATAACTGACAAATTTTTACGTCTCCCTTTGGTAAAGGCCTCTGCTATCATTTGAGAATTGCCAGGTGTGAGGAAATTATCATTTAATATCAAGAGCATGTGCGCTTGCAGATCGGCATCAATAATTTTCTCATGCACTTCGACCTTATCTTGAAATTCAGAATTATGCTGCAGTGAATGCGATGAGACGCCGCAAATAATAATTCTGTTAAATCCATGCTGTAATTTCTCTATGATTTTATTGGCGAGGTGTGTTTTGCCAGAATTTCTATAACCTGCGATAATTATGCGAGCAGGATATCTGAAGTGATTCAGCATCTCTTCACTAAATGTTAAGTTCAGAGGGTCACTAAAATACACTATGATATGTTTACAGTATTTATTGCTTAACCTTTATTTACAAGGTCATGTAGGTAACAGCATAACTACCAGCTGCATCCTCATCCCTACCCTCTAATTATGACATGGATCTCTCCTGATTCATGCCTCTTCCTCATCCTCCTCTTCCATCTCCTTAGCCTAAGTACAAATGTTCTTACATTACCTCCTCCTCTTCTTTCTCCTCCTCCTCCTCCTTAACCCACATGGACAGTACAAATGTTCTTACATTACATGTACAATCCTCCTACTCCTCCTCTTCCTCTTCCTCCTCCTCCTCCTCCTCCTCCTCCTCCTCCTCCTCCTCCTCCTCCTCCTCCTCCTCCTCTTCCTCCTCCTCCTCCTCCTACTTAACCCATGTGGACAGTACAAACGTTCTTACATTACATATACAACAACATTAGCAGCCGTGGTCTCTCTCCACCCCTAATTATGACTTAAATAATGTCATGGAAAGTCTCTCCTGATCATGCCACAGCCCACTCATTAACCCATCCACCCTTCCTCTTCCTCCCCCTCCTCCTCCTCCTCCTCCTCCTCCTCCTCCTCCTCCTCCTCCTCATCCTCCTTTTGCTCATCCACCTCCACCTCCTCCTCCTCATCCACCACCACCACATCCACCTCATCCTCCACATCTCTTTCCCGCTGATCATTGTCGGGGTGATAATATGCCCTTGAGGTATAGCCATCAACGTGAAAGCACTTGTTGTCAAAATGTGACAATGTACGTTTTCACATGCAGGTTGTACAAACTTGTCCTTTCACATTCCTGATATTATAGCAATCTACCATCCTACATGCGACATTATTATGTGTTTCCCTATACTGCTGATGCTATATATTTTGCTGATGGTGAGTTGGAATGGTGAGTTGGAATACCTTTACCTCGAGATACTTGCTTGCCATCTTCCAACAGCAGTGCATACATCTTTGGCTTTAATATGATCACCTCCTTAATGAGCGTGGATCTGGTTTCAGATTTCAGCAAGCCTCATTGACCCTTCCGCTCCCCATTAAAACACAGGTGATCTGAAGCAAAGTCACTGGTGTTGAGAAAATTTGCCATGGGGCCATGTTTCAGTTCATCATTTAAGTTTGTAAGTATGTCTAGACTGAATATGAAATTCTCCGTATCTTCATAAGCTAGTTTATCTCTCTCCCCATAATTAGCTTTGATGACACGATACCAAAAGTTGTACATGTGCTTCTTTGCCACTTCTAGAATATGGTAACCCAAGTAATTTGGCTGCCTGATTTTAATCGTATTCTTACTGTTGATGCATATGACTCGGTCCTTCCCTAATTAGTATACCCTTTTAAAGGATGGATTTCTTAGATACTTCAGGAAATACTTTTTTTTTGTCACTAATTTCTGTTGAAGACCATACTTCATTTCAGATAACATGGATCTACCATAGACTGCGTTCGACATCAGTTTGCAAATGCGATTTTTAATGGCGCACGTCTCATTTTTACGCTGAGTAACGTTCCTTTCTATGAAAGTTTTCAGATATGGAGCCTGTCTGAAGTTATATATAGCATGGACGCATTGTCCAAGTGGGAGTTAAAGTTGCAGCAATTCCAAACTGATGAGATGATCTTTCAGTCCCTTATGACTGGCCACGAGTTTAAGATTTTTCTTCCCCAGCTTACAACCCTCAGCTTCTAACAGTCTTCTACTGTACGGCGAGATGTCATCTTCTGTAATAGTCATATGTGTGAGGCACAGAGAGAACTCGTCTGTGCCCTGGTCCAAATCAGGGGAAATGTTACAGGTGTCCAAAATGTAGCCAGTAACCAACGCCGACATCTGTTGCATGATTCTGAATGCCAACTTCAAAAAAAATCATCCATCTTTGACTGAGAAAGTTTTTTGATGTTACTCATAGGCAGGAGGGAACACATAACGGTTGCATATAATGAATTGTAGTCCAGATAGAACACATAAGTGCCAGGACCGCCGTCAGGTTCATGGTTTGACTGCAGGTGAAATCTGACACAAGTTACAAAACCTCGTCATACATATCTTTTGATGAGGTGATACATGTTAGGGTCATAAGGTGGGTCAAGTTGAATGCCTGTCGACTTTAAAAAAGCGTCATAAGCATAAGAAGACAGTGACACATAATGTACCACATCCAGTCCATAAAACTCATGTTGGTATGATCTATATGTGTCGGCTAATAAACCCACATCAATCTCACAATACAATCTTATGTAATCACTTAAAGTGCGACAGGATATACTTCACACGCTTTGAGCATGTTCATATTCTCCAGGTGATAGAGCACTCTCCTTGAGCGTGTCATAAATTGCTTCATGAGGCGGCAATTACCGATCTTCTAAGAAGCCAATGTCGATGATGTACTCATAACAAAGAAACTGTTTTTGAGAGCAAACTACATGTCTTATATCCTCAGGGATATAATTCACCATCTCCTGGGCATAACGCGTGCCATAGCCTGCCTGCACATGACTCCGAGTGAGGTGCCCGAGACCAGCATTCATAATGGAAAGCGTGTCTTGAAACTGCAATTCCTTAATCCTTACTTTCAATAAATGCGATTCTGACTTGGCAAGGATGTCCACGTGTGACTCTGGTAACTGAAGGTCTTTTATGATTAAGGAGACATCAAAGCTCATATCATGTGCCAGAGAGATGAGATATTTCCTCATGTCACGATACTGGAGGTTGCATTGTGCGCACAATGCCCCCTTGTAATTATTTTGCGGTAATGAGTGGTCGTGATGTTTATGAAGGGGGTTTTTCACATTAAAAGGTTGATGGCAGAGCTCGCAGTGGTGCTGATGTTTGAGCTGGACTTCATCCTCCGCCATCATGCTAATTGGATAGCTAACTACACTTTCCTTGATGATTTGCCAAGCTTTAGATAGGCTATCAATGAAATTATTCACGGGATCTTCGCCAAAATAGCTTCTCTTTTCCACGACATCTTCATGCCTATTGGTGATGAGATATGAGTAGCCAACTGTTTCATGTTCAGCTATTACACTCCTATTCTCCTTATGTTTTATCATAGTTTCAAAATAAAAAAAATGCTAAATAGGCAGGCTGATAGGTGTAGGCAAAATTTTTGAATTTTACTTTTTCATTATCACCTGAAAAGAGAAGAGTTTGAGTGAAGTCACAATGATACTCATGACCACTCAAATTGACAGACTTGGGAACTGAGCTGAAACATATTTTGCAAAACTGATGCCCTCTAGGGTGGGAGGGCTTCTCATCAATTTCCAGTGCAGCTTCTCCAACAGTTTATACTTGCACGAGCCTTTTCTTGATAATGTTTAATAGTACATCTCACCGCTTTTGGTATGTGTATAAACATCCAGAGAGGCAATTTAACCTTTCTAACTGACTCAAGTTCTCCCAAGTCACAGGACTCTCTACTTTTCCGCTCATGATGTATTTCCCTTCACCATGCTGTCTCCATAATATTTCTGGAATTCTTTTCCAAGGTACACCTCGGGCATGAAGTCTGAAAGCCGCCAAACACTGAATAATGCAGGATGAATGTCTGCCATCAGGACTGAAAATTTCATTCCCACCTCGCACTCCTCTAGGATATGCAATATAATCTCCTATGCCACTGCACGCAGCATGCAAGCAATAGTTGATGAAAAAATTCTGTACTCTTGAAATGATAAAACCAGATCCTTCAGTCTCGCCGGTAAGGCTTTCCAACCAACTGTTCAGCTGATGGATTCATAAGTCAACAAGGTCAGGCACATCTTGATAAGTGATCAGACGTGCTCTAAAAGCAATATGAATGACTCGACATTCATCCATACCTAAGGTAGAGACTTTAACTAGTAACAGAGAAATGTGTGAAAATATTTTCATGGTGGGAGGGAATGGCAAACCATGTGACATGAAATATGATCTAATTTCCCATATAAAGAACTCCCTGTATTCGGTAAGTAGACCAAGTGGATCTCTGCTTACATGTTCAGGTATGTCATATTGATGTCTGATGAAGCTCCTCATAAAATTTTCCCTCGAATCAATTAAGCGCGGTTCTTCTGGTGGCCCCTGCTCATTGTGGTCTGCTTCGGCTCGTGGTGTGTCTGGGGAAAAAAACAGAAGTAGCAGTGACAGTTTATTATTATTATTATTATTATTTTTATTATTATTATTATTACTGTTATTATTATTATTTCTATTATTATTATTATTATTATTATTATTATTATTATTATTATTATTATTATTATTATCCTTATTATTATTATTAAATTGATATTTACCTTGTGTAGGTAGCAAGGGACTTAACGGCGACCCCGAATAGGGAAAAGCTGGGAAGAAGAAGAAGAAGGTAGCAAGGGACTTGAAGTCTCGGAAGAATTTAATACATTCTCCGAGAATCCACTTGGCCCCGGCTGTGGCAAGTCTTAAAAAAAATAATAATACTAGTAGCTAGTAGTAGTGGCGGTGGTACCGTATTTATTGATTTATTAGTAGTAGCAGATTTTTTTTTTTTTTCTCACCTCTTCCCCCACCTCTACATGGGATGTTGGTTTGTGACACTTCCTGACGTCTGTGTTCTACGTCACCACTCTGCTCAATTGAGTGTGAACCTGTAAAGGAAGATGCGTTCAGCGCTCAAACTTGTAAAGATTGACCGTCATTTCATCTTTATTATTATACATTCTTGCCAAAATAAGTAACAATGCTTACCAGAAGAATCAGGATCTCCAACTTTATAGGTGTGTTCTGGTGGAGGATGTGGAAACAGAACACTACACCGCTCACATAAATCACACTGGTCTTCCACACATGAGGGGCAAGATGGTTTAATGTACCATCTCCCACACATTTCACATAAAAGCCATGTCTCTGTTGTCCCACAGTGAACAACCATTTTTCTTTTTTTCTTTTTTTCTATAATATTGTCAACACTTGCACCCAATCCACTATGGCGCACGGGGAAACACTGAAGTTTCCCATGCAGATGATCGTGAGGCACGTGGCTTGACTCAGAAGTAGGTAATACCTGCCTGTTTCATTATCTCTGCCCCTCCCCTTATCCTGCCTTGATCGATTCTCTTCAAAACTTTACGTCTGAGAAACAAAAGTTAACGTGGTTTTATATGTAACACTCAAGTAACACTGTTTTCCCCATCTTCAAACTGAATAGGTTTGCCTCTTTGTTTGGTAATTTTGTATAGTTGATATGGAAAGTGGTTTATATGTAATTGGATTCGTACCTTTACTGGTGCTGTCACCGTGGTATGACATCTAATATATTAACTAGTTGGTTACTAAATCACGTGGGAGAAATGATGTTAGTATAAACGTACATATAATCCATCCCCGCATCAGCTCGCGGTATGTATTGAGCGAATAATTTCACGGGTCCCAAGGGGGAAGCTTCGCTCGCATTGGAAGATGAAATGGCATCGCCAGGTCTTCGAAAGTAGACAGTGTAGTGAAAATTTGGATTGAAACCCAGAATGTGAGCTATATGCGAGGCAAATTTTATACTTATATCACTGTAAATACGATCGTCATTAGGAGGTATGATTGCATTGTTAACTACAGCTCTCTCCAAGTCACGGTTGTAATAGATCATTTCCGAGTATGGGAAATAGATCTTAAGGCAGTCCTTCAAAATTGTTTGAAGTTCCCCCATTATCTGTCCATTGATCACCGGTATGTTCTTTTCGGTAAAATTGGAGATGATATTCCTTTCTGGTAGATAGGTATACATGTTACATTCATAGACATCAAACTCAGACTGTTTTATCTGACCATAAAACGATATTCTGGAATTTGGATCCCCTTCTGTAATACAGTAGAAATATTTAGGGAATAAGATATTATAGAAACTGACTTCATAATCCCTGCCGGTGTCTAAGTGAATGGGTAAGATTCTGTTTTCAAATTCTGTTTTTGTGTTTTTGGGAAATGACCTGCCACCTGCAAGAGAAGATAGGTATACGTATATATCGTCACTATCTCTGAGTGACATGTTTTTTATGCCCTGTCAACTAACAGACTGACTTTAAACTTTGCCTTTTCATGTCATATATACGTCGACACGCTGGATGTTATAATGGTACAGCATGGCTAACCTTGACCATCGAGTGGTGGGAGACATTGGAATGTATTGAGATGTCAGAGGGAACATGTGGTGGTAAGACTCAACCACCCTGGCCACCCAGGACCCGCATGTGTGATGGGGACCCTGATGGCATTTCATCAGTGATCCCCACCACCGCCACCCGTTGCGCGTGTGACGGGGACCCTGGTGGCAAGCCATTTTTTGATGGGGACCCTGGTGGCATCCCATCAGCGACCACCTTGCCAGATGCATTCAGGCTCTGCCCCATTACCATTCAATTACTTCTCACCCACCGTTATTGACTCATTTAGTCATTTCATGGTCACCAAAGGATAAGGACGCATGCCCCTGCCTCTTCCCGCCACCACCGCCACCCACAACGCGATCCTGGTGGCAAGCCATTTCTTGATGGGGACCCTGGTAGCATGCCGTCAGCGACCGCCACCACCACCACCCACCATGCGTGTGATGGGGACCCTGGTGGCAAGCCATCAGCAACCACCTCGCCTGACGCGTTTAAGCTCTGCCCCCTTACCATTCAGTAACTTCCCACCCACCGTTATTGATTCATTTAGTCATTTCATAGTCGCCGAAGGATAAGGACTCACACACCTGCCTCTCCCCATCAGCGCCTCCACCCACCGTGCGTGTGACGGGGACCCTGGTGGCAAATCATTTCTTGATGGGGACCCTGGTGGCAAGCCATCAACAATCACCTCGCCTGATGCGTTCAGGCTCCGCCCCCTTACCATTCAATTACTTCCCACCCACCGTTATTAATTCATTTAGTCATTTCATAGTCACCAAAGGATAATGATGTATGTCCCCACCTCTCCCCATCAGTGCCACCATCACCATTGCTCCCCCGTAACATAGACCCTGGTGATGCTGCTGTGAAAAATCCACTTCCCCCTTGATGTTAATTTACCGCCAGGGTTCCCCATAAAGAAATGGCTTGCCACTGAGGTCCCCATGGCTAAACTACCACCAGGGTCCCCATACTGAAATGGCATGCCATGGAGGTACCCATGGCTAAATTGCCACCAGGGTCCCCATCCTGAAACGATATGCCGCTGAGATCCCATGGCTAAATTGCTACCTGGGTCTCCATCCTGAAATGGCATGCCACTGGGATCCCCGGGAAAATGCCACCATGGACCCCCATCCTTAAATGGCATGCCACTGGGGTGGACCCCAGGGACCCCATGAAATGAGGACCCCAGGGACCCCATGAAATGAGGACCCCAGGGACCCCATGAAATAGGGTCCTCAGTCCCCATTTCATGGGATCCCTGCCATTTAAGGATGGGGGTCCCTGGTGGCATTTTCCCGGGGACCCCAGTGGCATGCCATTTCAGGATGGAGACCCAGGTAGCAATTTAGCCATGGGATCTCAGTGGCATGTCATTTCAGGATGGGGACCCTGGTGGCAATTTAGCCATGGGTACCTCAATGGCATCCCATTTCAGAATGGGAACCCTGGTGGCAATTTAGCCATGGGGACCTCAGTGGCAAGCCATTTCTTGATGGGGAACCCTGACGGTAAATTAACGCCAAGAGGGAAGTTGATTTTTCACAGCAGCATCACCAGGGACCATGTTATGGGGGAGCAATGGTGACGGCGGCCACTGACGGGGAGAGGTGGGGACGTACATCATTATCCTTTGGCGACTATGAAATGACTAAATGAATCAATAACGGTGGGTGGGAAGTAATGCTATTTAAGGATGGAGGGACCCTGGTGGCATTTTTCCTACTACTAAGCTTAGAAACACACAAAATATACTTTTCTCGTAATGTCTCTTTGTTACCTGATATAGAATGTTTTGTTTGCATTTAGGCCTTTTTTTTTTTAGATGTGAGAAGCTCAAAACATTCATAGTACTTCCTTTTGGTAATGATATTCTTTTTCTCCAAAAAAGGCGTTTTCCCTGCATTTAAGCATTTTGATACGTAAGAAGCTGAAAAACACTCAAAAGACCTGTTTCTGGTAATATTGATTTCTTTGCTCCTATAGAGTGCCTTCTATGCTTTTTTTTAGCGTTTTGAAATCTAACATGCAAAAAAATAAAAACACTCAAATGATACATTTCTTTTAATGTTGTTTCATTTCCTCATATAAGGAGATTTGCATACATTTTGGCATTTTGGTACCTAACAATGTAAAAATAAATCAAAATACACGTTTTTGGTAATGTTATTCTGTTTCTCCATATAGAGTGCTATTAATGCAATTCCACGTTTTGTTAACAAAGAAACTTAAAAAACACTCATAACACACGTTTCTCATAATGTATTTTCATTTCCCCATAAAAGGTACTATGCATGCATTTTGGGGTTTTTCAAGGTAACAAGCTCAAAAACAATCAGAATATTTTTTTTTTTATGTTATTCTGTATAGCCATAGAGGGTATATTGGCTATGTATTAGTGTCTTCCCTGCGTTTTGGTACTTAAAAACACTCAAAAGACACATTTTTTGTACTGTTTTCTTTTCACATATGGGGTGATTTTCATGCTTTTTACCGTTTAGGTGCCTAACTCATTCAAAAACACTCAAAAGACACATTTCTGGTAATGTTTAGTTTCCTTATATAGGGGGTCTCTTCATGAATTTTGGGGTTTTGGTACATAATAATGTGAAAAGACTAAAAAAAACATGGTTGTGGTATTGTTTTTCTCCATATAGAGTGCCATTCATCTAAATGTCGTTTCTTTTCCTGAAATAGGGTGTTTTGCATGCATTTTGTCATTTTGGTACCTAACAGTGTTAAATACACTGAAAATACATGTTTTTGGAAATATCGTCCTGTTTCTCCACAGAGAGTACTACTCATGCATTTTCGCGTTTTGTTTCCTAAGAAGCATAAAAACACTTATAATACATGTTTCTCATAATTTCTTTTCGTTTCCCCATATAGGGTACTTTGCATGCATTTTGACATTTTTGTAACAGCCTCAAAAACTCTCAAAACTCTGGTAATATTATACTCTTTCTCCACAAAGGGTTTTGGTATGTATGTAGCAGAAAATCACTCAAAAGACACGTTTTTTCAATGTTTTGGTGCCACACATTCTCACAAACACTCAAAAGATATGTTTCTGGAAATGTTGTTTCGTTTCTCCATAGAGGGTGTTTGAATGTATTTTGGTGTTTTGGTACCTAACAATGTAAAAAACACTAAAATACATGTTTTTTTTTATTTTTTTATTTTTTTTATGTTTCTTCATATAGATCGCTATTTCTGTGTTTTAGCCCTTTCATACCTAAGTAGCTGAAAATACATATAATACACATTTCTTGCAATGTTCTTTCGTTTCTTCATATTGGGTACTTTCCATGCATTTTGGCGTTTTTGTATATAACAAGCTCAAAACACTTAAAATTCACATGTTTTTAGTAAAGTTATATTGTTTCTCCACAGAGGGTGTTTTGCCAGCGGTTTAGCGTTTTGGTACGTAAGTAGCTCAAAAACACTTAAAAGACACTTTTTTTGTTATTGTTGTTTAGTTTTTCAATATAAGGTGCTTTCCATGTTTTTTTCAGCATTTAGGTGCCTAACACGCTCATAAACAATTAAACATTTGCTTTCCCCTATAAAGAGCTCTCCATGCTTTATAGAGTTTTGGTGCCAAATATGCTCATAAGCACCCAAAAGATTTGTTTCTGAAAATGTTGTTTTGTTTTTCCATAGAGGGTGTTTGAATGCAACGTAAAAAAAAAAAAAAAAAAAAAAATTAAAATACACGTTTTGTTTTTTTTCTTTTTTTTGTTTTTGTCTCTTCATATAGATTGCTATTTGTGTTTTAGCATTTTCATACCTAAGCAGCTGAAAAACACATATAATACACATTTCTCATAATGTTCTTTCGTTTCCTCATATTGGGTACTTTCCATGCATTTTGGCGTTTTCTGTACGTAACAAGCTCAAAAACATTTAAAATTCAAGTCTTTTTTTTTTTTTTTGTAAATTATATTGTTTCTCCACAAAGAGTGTTTTGCCAGCGGTTTAACGTTTGTTATGTAAGAAGCTCAAAACACTCAAAAGACAATTTTTTTTTTATTAATGTTCTTTAGTTTTTCAATATTAGGTGCTTTCCATGCTTTTCAGCGTTTTGGTGCCTCACACGCTCATAAACAGTTAAGACACTTTTTTTGGAAATGGTTCTTTTCGCTATTTAAGTTGTTTTGCCTGCATTTTGACGTTTTGGTTCCCTAACAATGTGAAATACATTGAAAATACACGTTTTTGGTAATGTTGTTCTGTTTCTCTATATAGAGCGCTGCTGTTCATGCGTTTTCGCGTTTTGATACCTAAGAAGAACGAAAACACTCTTCTACATTTCTTGTAATGTCTTTTCGTTTCCATATATAGGGTACTTTGGCGTTTTTGTACATAATATCTTTAAAAACATTCATAATACACGTTTCTGTAAATATCGATTGTTTTCGCCATATAGGCTGCTTTGGATGCATTTTGGCTGTTTGTTACCTAACAATGTGAAATACACTGAAAACACATGTTTCTGATAAAGTTGTGCTATTCATGCATTTTAGCAGTCTAGTATCTAAAATAAAAAACAATCACAATACACCTACCTCTCTTTTTTGTTTCCCTTTAATAATGTATCTTGCACACATTTTGTCATTTTTGTACATAAGAAGCTCAAAAACACTTTTAATACTTGTTTTTTGTAATGTTATTCTGTTTTTGCATGATATGTGTTTTGCATGCTTTTTAGCGTTTAGGTACATAAGAAGCTCAAAACCACTCAAAAGACATGTATTTGGTAGGGTTGTGTTCTGTTCCCATATAGGATGCTTTCTATGTTTTTTGTTTTTGTTTTTTCTTCAGCGTTTTGATGCCTAACATGCACAAAGACACTTAAAAGACACATTTCTCGTAATGTTTCGTTTCCTCATATAAGAGGGATTGTAAACTCATGAATCCCATGTTAAATTGTTTGTATTCAACTTCTATCTCCTTCCTTATATATAGACCAATTTCTTTCATTCAAAAAACACTTTAATCAGGAAAGATAGGAGAATATATCCTATCCTCTAATTATTTGATATAATAGTAATTTTTTTTTTTAAGTTCGGTGAACAAAATGAAAAAAAAAATGTTTAAATATTTGCAAAAAAGTCAAGATTATATTTAATCAGCATTTCAGAGAGTAGGAATTTTTCCTCTCTCATACTTTCATGAACTGTAATAGTCCATATTTGTGTAATAGGAATAGCAACGGAGGTGATCATTTTTATATGGCAAAATCCGCTATTTTGAAATATAAAGAATATGTTTAAGAATTTAGTGTAATTTACCTAATGCAGTTAGGGACTTGAAATTCACAGGATTTATACTTCAGGATATATGGAAAAAACAGTTACTCAGTTTGGTTTTGTATACAGGCCCAGAGCGATTCATGTGATCACGGTTAATTAGCAATTTAGGGGGTGTGTGGAAGGGGAGCAAGATTATTATTATATTTTTTGCCATATTTCTAAGCAAAAACCAGTGTTCCTCCGTTTAATATCAATATAATATTAATGCAAAAGATATCTGATGCAAATACATTGAATATTTATTTTGATTTTTAAAAAATGTAAATAATTTTTTTAAATATTAGTTGTGTTTTTTTTTTTTTTTTTAATTCTCTTGCTGTACGTAGAGAGAGAAAAGTAGATTTTCACATGACACTAAAGAAAACGGGATACGGGAGAAAAAAAATATGGGATAGAAAGGAAAAAAAGTTATACCTGTATCATGGCACATAAAACGGAAATTCATGACAGAGCGACTCATTACATAACACAAAAAGTTTTTTTTATGACATTGTTACATATACAAAAAAAAAAAAAAAGTGTAAAAAATGTGGAAAAATGTGAGGAAGAAATTTCAGGTCGCCATCTTACAATCCCCCTATAAGGGGTTTTGCAAGACTTGTAGCGTTTTCATACCTAGCAATGTGAAAAACACTTAAAATACACGTTTTTAGTAATATTGTTCTGTTTCTCCATATATAGAGTGCTAATTATGCGTTTTAGCGTTTTGGTACATAAGAAGCTTCAACACGCTCATAAAACACGTTTTTTCATAATATCTTTTCGTTTTCCAATATATGGCAATTTGCATGCATTTGGCGATTTTTTACGTAATAAGCTCAAAAACACAAAAATTTTTTTTTCATATGTTATTGGCTTTCTCTATTAAGGATTTTTTTTTTTTTTTCAATGCGTTTTAGCGTTTCGGTACTTAAGTTGCTGAAAATCTCTTAAAAGAAAAGTTTTGGTAATGTTCTTTTGTTTTCCCATATAGGGTGCTTTAGATGCTTTTTTATCATTATGGTACATTAGTAAATTCTCAAAAAACACATTTCTGGAAATCTCGTTTCCTTTCCCCATATATGGTGCTTTGCGTGCATTTTGGCGGTCTGATACCTAACAATGTGTCAAAATACACTTTTTTAATGTTATTATGTTTTTCCATGAAAGGGTATTCTGTACGCATTTCAGTGTTTTGGTGTGTAAGTAGCTCAAAAACACTGAAAACATAAGTTATTGGTAATGTTGTTTTATTTTCCCATATAGGTTGCTTTCTATGCTTTTAAGCGATATGGTGCCTAGAACACTTATAAATACTCAAAAGAGATGTTTTCTGGAGATCTCGCTTCTTTTCCCCATATAGGGTGCTTTGGTACCTAACAATGAAAAATACATGTAAAATACACGTTATTTCTAATTTTGTTTTGTTTCTCCATACAGAGGGTTATTCTTGCGTTTTCGAGTTTGGGATCTAAAAAGCTCAAAAACACTATAATAAACTTTTCTCTTAATATCTTTTCATTTCAATGCATCTTGCGTTTTTGTATGTAAGAATTAAAAAAAAAAAAAAAAACACTCAAAATACTTGTTTTAGTTGAAGTTATTTTGTTCCTCCAAAAGGAAGTTTTGTATGTGTTTTAGCGTTTTGGTACATAAATAGCTAAAAAAAAAAACACTCTAAAGGCATGTTTTTGGTAATGTTCGATTATTTTTCCATATAGGGTTCTTTCAATGCTTTGTAGTGTTTTTGTTCTTAAAACGCTCATAAACACCCAAAAGACACGTTTATGGGAATCTCGTTTCCTTTCTTCATATAAGGTGCTATGCATGCATTATGGCGTTTTGGTATGTAACAATGTGCAAAAAAAACTCAAAATACACGTTTAAGTTAATATTGTTCTGTTTCTCCATATATAGTGCTATTCATGCCTTTTCGCATTTTAGTACTTAAGAAACTCAAAAGCACCCATACTACAAGTTTCTCATAATGTGTTTTTGTTTACCCATATAAGGTACTTTCCAATGTATTTTGGCGTTTATGTATGCTAGAAGCTTAAAAACACTAAAAAATACACGTTTTTGCAAAAGTTATTGTGTTTCTCCATAAAGTGTGTTTTGCATGCGTTTTAGCGTTTTGGTACATAAGTAGCTCAAGGACGCTCAAAAGACATGTTTTTGGTAATGCTTTATTATTTTCCCATATAAGGACCTTTCCATTATTTTTGGCGTTTTGGTGCCTAACACACTCATAAAATTTCAAAAGACACTTTTCTGAAAATGTCCTTTCTTTTCCTTTCTTTCTTTCTTTTTGGGGTTTGGGTACCTAATCACGTCAAATACACTGAAAATACATGTTTTTGGTAATGTTCTTCTGTTTCTCCATATGGAGTGCTCTTCATGTTTTTTTTTGTTTTTTTTTTGCGTTTTGGTACCTAAAAAAAAACTCATAATACACATTTTTCGTAATATCTTTTCATTTCCCTTTATATAATTCTTTGAATGCGTTTGACATTTTTGTACGTAACAGGCTCAAAAACCCTCAAAAAACTTGTTTTTGGTAATGTTATTCTGTTTCTCTATAAAAAAGTGTTTTAGATGCGTTTTAGCATTTTGGTATATAAGTAGCTGAAAAACACTCCAAAGACACGTTTTTGGTAATGATGTTTCGTTTTTTTCCATATAGGGAGCTTTCCATGCTTTTTAGCGTTTTGGAGCCTAACACATTCATAAGCACTCAAAAGACATGTTTCTAGAAATGTTGTTTAGCTTTTTATAGAAAGTTTTTTTTTTTCTGTGCATTTTAGCGTTTTGGTACCTAACAATATGAAAACTCTAAAAATGCAGGGAACCTTATTATTTCTCCTAAAAGAATGTGCGTTTTTTAGCGTTTTAGTAACTAAGAGTCTTAAAAAATACTATTAATAGACATTTCTATTTATTTTATTTTGTTTCTTCATACGCCATGTTTTCTGGCGCTTTTTGCACGTAACAAGCTCAAAAACACTCAAAATAGCGTTTTTTGAAAAATTATTATTATTATTTATTTATTTTTTTTTTTTTTTTTTATAAAGTGTGTTTTGCATATATTTTAGAGTCTTGGCACGTAAGTAGTTAAAAACACTCAAAAGACACGTTTTTAGTGTTTTTTTTTTTTTTCATATAGGGGGCATTCCATGCTTTTTAGCGTTTTGGTGTCTAACAAGCTCATAAACATTTATAAGACACGTATCTGGAAATGTTTCTTTTTCCCATATAGGGTGCTTTGCATGCATTTGGCGTTTTGGTAGCTAAATATGTGAAATAAACTGAAAAACACGTTTTTCTTAATGTTATTTTGTTTCTCCATAATGAGTGCTATTCATGCTTTTTAGCGTTTGGTACCTAAGAAGCTCAAAATCTCTCATAACACACGTTCCTGGAAATGTCTTTTCCTTTCCCCCCATGTAGAGTACTTTGCATACATTTTTTTTTTCCTATGTAACAGGCTCAAAAACACTAAAAATACACGTTTTTCGTAAAGATATTGTGTTTCTGTATAAGGGATGTTTTGTATGCATTTTAGTATTTTGGTATGTAAATAGGAGTAGCTCAAAAACACCCAAAACACACGTTTTTGGTCATATCTCTTTGTTCCCCATATATAGTGCTTTTCTTGATTTTTAGCGTTATGGTTCCTAGCAAGCTTATAAATTCTAAAAAGGTATGTTCCTGTATAACTTCCTTCCCGCATATAGGATGCTATGCATGGTATTGTCATTTTAGTACCTAACAATTTGAAAAACGCTCAAAATACACATTTCTTTATAATAATGTTTTCTCCATATAGATTGCTTTTCATGCGATTTAGCATTTTGGTGCATAAGAAACTTAAAAACATTCATAATACACGTTTCTCGTACTGTGTTTTCGTTTCCCCATATATTGTAATTTACATGCATTTGGTTTTTTTGTATGTAAGAAGCTCAAAAATATTCAAAATACTAATTTTTGGTGATATTCTTCTGTTTCTTCATAAAGGGTGTTTTACATGCGTTTTAGGGTTTTTGTACATAAGGAGCTGAAAAACACACAAAAAACATCTTTTCTAAAGATTTTTGGTGCCTAAAAAGCTCAAAAACACTCAAAAGACATATTTGTGATAATGTCATTTCGATTCCCCATATAAAGAACTTTGCATGCATTTTGGAGTTTTGGTACCAAAACACCAAAATGCATGCAAAGTCTTTTATGTGGGGAATCGAAACGACATTACCACAAATATGTCTGTTACTGAACATAACATGTTTTTGGTAGAGTTATTGTGTTTCTCCAAAAAGGGTATTTTGCATGAGTTTTAGCATTTTGGTACGCAAGTAGCTAAGAAAACACTTAAAAGACACACTTTTTTTTTGTTATATTGTTTTGTTTTCCCCATATACTGTGCTTTCCATGTTTTTTTTTTTTCGTTTTTATGCGTTTTTATGCTCAAAAACACTCATAAGACACGTTTCTGGAAATCTCGTTTCCTTTCCGCATATAGGGTGCTTTAAATGAATTTTTTTGGTGTTTTTGTACCTAAAAATGTCAAATACACTCAAAAATACACGTTTTTGGTAATGTTCTTTTTCCTGCATATAGTGTATTATTCATGCATTTTAGCGTTTCAGTATCTAAGCTCAAAAATACTTATAATATACGTTTCTTATAAAGATTTTTCGTTTCCCAGCATAGGGTAGGTTGCATGCATTTTCGCGTTTTTCTATGTAACAATCTCAAAATCACTTAAAATACTTATTTTGTCAATGTTTTATGCTTCCCAATAAAAAGTCTTATGCATGCATTTTAGCCTTTTGGTACACAAGTAGCTCAAAAACTTTGAAAAGAGACATTTTTGGTAATATTATTTTGTTTTCTCATATAGGGCGCTTTTTAGAGTTATGGTGCCTATTACACTCATAAACACTCAAGACAGGTTTTTGGAAATCTCGTATCCTTTCCCAATAAATGGTGCTTTGCCTGCATTTTGGTGGTTTGGTACCTGATAATGTAAAGTAAACTCAAACGTTTTTATTATTGTTGTTCTTTTTTTTCATGCGTTTTCGAGTTTTGTTACAAGCTCAAAAACACTCATAATACACGTTTTTCGTAATGTCCTTTCGTTTTCCCATATAGGGTACTTTCCATGGATTTTGGCGTTTTTACATGTAACAAGTTCAAAAATTCTTAAAATACTTGTTTTGGGTAATTATTTTTTTATTTATTTATTTTTTTTTTTCTATATTGGGTGTTTGCATGCATTTTATCGCTTTGGTACGTAAGTAGCTCAAACACACTCAAAAGACATTTTTTTTTTTTTTTTTTTCCTTTACATGCTTTTAAGCTCTTTCATGCTTAGCACACTCATCAAGACTCAAAAGACTCATTTCTGTAAATGTCATTTCGTTTCCCTATATGAGGTGCTTTGCATGTATTTTGGCGTTATGGCACCTAACAATGTGAAATGCATTCAATATACACTGTTTTTGTAATGTTGTTTCTCCATATAGAGTGCTATTCATGCGTTTAAGTGTTTTTTTTACCGAAGCTCAAAAACACTCATAACACTTATTTCCCGCTATGTCATTTCGTTTCCCCATATAGGGTATTTTGAATGCATTTTGGCGTTATTGCACATAACATGATAAAAAAAAAACACTCAAAATACTTGTTTTTGATAATTTTATTATGTTTCTCTGAAAAGGGTGTTTTGCCTACGTTTTAGGGTTTTTGGTTTGTAAGTAACTCAAAAGTACTAAAAGGAAACGTTTTTGATAATATTCTCTTTTCCCACATATGGTGCTTTTCATTCTTTTTAACATTTTGGTGCCTAACACGCTCACAAACACTCAAAAGGCATGTTTCTGGACATGTTTCTTTTTCCATTATATAGTTCTTTACATGCATTTTTGCGTTTTTGTACCTAACAATGTGAAGTACACTGAAAATGCACGTTTTAGGTAATGTTCTGTTCCACCATATAGAGTGCTATTTATTTCGTTTCCCTATATAGTGTATTTTGCATGGATTCTGGCGTTTTTCTACGTAATAAGCTCAAAAACACTCAAAATACACTTTTGCGCGCGCGTGTGTGTGTGTGTGTGTGTGTGTGTGTGTGTGTGTGTGTGTGTGTGCGTGTGTTTCTCCATAAAAGGTGTTTCACATGCCTTTTAGCATTTTGGTACGTAAGTACTTCAAAAACATTCAAAAGACAAGTTGTTGGTATTGTTGTTTTGTTTTTCATATAAGGTTCTTTCCATTCTTTTTAGTGTTTTGGTGCCTAGCACCCATATGAGTTTTTGAGTTTGTTACCTACTCAATACGTTTCTGGAAATCTCTTTTCATTTCTACAACAGTAACAAGCTAAAAAAAAAATCTCCAAATACTTGCTTTTGGTAATGTTATTATTTTATCTATAAAGGATGTTTTGCATGCGTTTTGGTATTTTGGTTCATAATTAGCTCAAAACACTAAAAAGAGACGTTTTTTTTTTGGTAATATTATTTTGTTTTTCTATATACTGTGTTTTTCATGCTTTGTCCGACTGCCGTTTACCCACGCTTGGTGACCAAGCAGCCGATAGCAGGCAGCCAGGACAACCCCTTTGGGGGGACGAAAGGGTAGTGGGCAGAGCCAGCACTACTCACACCTACCATCTTCAATGGCACAGGTGATGCGAAACCTACTTGCCGAGGTCGCCCCCGACAGAATTCCAGTCTGATGATGCCCCCCTCAGACCAGGCGGTTGGCTACCTGAGCTACTTGGCCTGCCGCAGCACGAAACACCAGTTTGCAGACTACGAGCTCTGCTAGGACGCCCTTGGTCCTCAGGACGAACACAGAGGCTCTATGCCCGCCCCTCGGACCCGGGGGGGACTGATACCGCATCCACACCGTGTACCCCATTATCAAAGCCATCAACCCGCTGGTATTTGAAGGCAGGAAGAGCGCTACCCCCCCACCAGCGGGCCGTCATCCCAGGAACGCCAGAGTGACTACTGATGTCGAGGGTAAGTGGGTTTGGCCCACCGACGCGGCAAATCACCCTGACGGCCCCCACCCCAACAAGATAGAGAACTTGAAAGAGCAGAAGGACTCCGGATCAGTGAAGCTGTTCTGGGCTCCGAAGCCTGGCGGAACCCCATTACTCTATGAATGTCTGAGAAGGGAGGATGGATTATTGTCCAACTCCCCGCCTCACATTCATCTCGTGGGGAAGCACTTTAGCCGTAGGCCCAATCCTCCAGGCTTGTTCCTACATTACCAGCGGGCGCCACTAGGAGGCAAACTTCCCCAGTAACTAAGTCTCAAGGAGGGTTTTCACGTCACTCGGGGAGTCACGGCATGACACCATCCCGGGCCCTCCAGGAGTCATAGTTACCAAAAACAAGTATTTTGAGTGTTTTTGAGCTTGTTATGTTTAAAAATACATGGCAAAGTACCCTAAACAGGGAGACAAAAAGACATTATGAGAAACATTGTTATGAGTGCTTTTGACCTTATTACGTACAAAAACGCGAAAACGCATTAATAGTACTCTATATGGAAAAATACAGCAATATAACCAAAAACGTGTATTCTGCTTTTTTTTTTTTTTTACATTGATAGGTGCCAAAACTCCAAAATGTATGCAAAGCCCTGTAAATGGAGATACCAATCGACATTACAAGAAACGTGTATTTTTATTTTTTTTATTTATTTATTTATTTATTTTAGCATGTTAAGCATCAAAATGCTGAAAAAAAAAAAAAATATTGAAATCATCCCATATTGGAATACAAAGCAACATTACGAGAGACGTATATTGTGGGTTTTTTTTTAGCATCTTAGGTACCAAAACGCGATAACACTTTATTAGCACTCTATATGGTTGAAAAGAACATAATAAAAAATGTGTATCCTGAGTGTTTTTCACATTCTTAGGTACCAAAACGCCAAACCACTTGCATAGCCCCCTATATGGGGAATCAAAACGATATTACACGAAACGTATTTCAGTGTTTTTATGAATGTTAGCTACCATAACGTTAAAAAGCATAAAAAGCACCCTATCTGGGAAAAGAAACACATTACTAGAAACGTGTCTTTTCAGTAATTTTCAGCTTCTTACCTACCAAAACGCTAAAATGCATGCTAAACAGAAATTATGGAGGAACATAATAACATTACGAAAAACAATTATTTTGAGTGTTTTGAAGTTGTTACGTACAAAAGCGCCAAATTGCATGCAAAATACACTATAAAGGGAAACGAAAGGAAATTATGAGAGATGTGTATTATGACTTTAGTTAAAACGCATGAGGAGCACTTTATAGGGAAAAGTACAATATTACCAAAAAAAAAAATGTGTCTTTTCAGTGTATTTCACTTTGGTTGGTACCAAAACGCCAAAATGCATACAGCACCCAATATCGGGAAAGGAAATGACATTTCCAAAAAAATGTGTCGGTTTAGTGTTTATCAGCATTTTATGCACAAAAACGCTAAAAATCATGAAAAACATCTTATATGTGAGAAGAAAACTACTGAAAAGTGTCTTCTGAGTGTTTATAAGTTACTTACATACCCTAAAACGCATGCAAAAATACTTACATACCATAAAACACATGCAAAAATACTTTTATTGAGAAACAGAATGATAACAATAACTAATTATAACGTTTACCAAAAAAAAAAAATGTATTTTGAGTGATTTGAGTTTGTTATGTAGAAAAACGTAAAAATACATGCAAAGGACCCTCTAGGAGGAAACGAAAAAACATTACGTGAAACGTAAATTATGAGAGTTTTTGAGCTTCTTAGGTACCAGATTGCTTACACGGATAAATAGCACTCTATATGGAGAAACAGAACAACATTACTAAAAAGGGGTATTTTCAATGTATTACACGTTGTTAGGTACCAAAACTGAAATGCATACAAAGCACTCTATATAGGGAAAAGAAACATTTCCAGAAACATGTCTTTTGGGTGTTTATAAGCGTGTTAGGCACCAAAACTCTATAAAACATGAAAAGCTCCTTGTATGCAAAGAAAAGAAAATTACTAAAAATGAGTCTTTTGATTGTTTTTTTTTTTTTCTTTTTTCCTGCTACTTATGTACCAAACGCTAACATGCATGTAAAACACCCATTATGGAAAAACGGAATAATATTAGAAGAAACAAATATTTTAAGGTTTTGAGGTTGTTGCGTACAAAAACGTCAAAATCCATGTGAAGTATTCTATATGGGGAACAGAAGGGACATTACAAAAAACGTGTATTGTGAGTGTTTTTTAGCTTCTAGGGCACCAGAAATCGAAAACACATAAATAGTACTTTATATGGAAAAAAAAAAAAAAATGACCAAAAACGTATATTTTCAGTGCATTTCATAATTTTAAGTACCAAAACGCCAAAATGCATACAAAACGCACTTTATGGGGAAATAAACGTCTCTTTAGAGTGTTTAAGAGAGTGTTAGTTACCAAGATTCTAAGAAGCATAGAAAGAAACCTACATGAAGGAAACAAAACATTACCAAAAAAAGTATCTTTTGAGTGTTTTTTGTTTTTTTTCAGTTACTTACGCACCAAAACGCTAAAACTCATACAAAACACACTTCATGGGGAAACAGAATAACTTTACCAGAAACAAGAATTTTGATTGTTTTTGAGCCTGTTACTTACAAAAACGCCTAAATGCATGAAAAGTACCCTATATCACGAAATGAAAAGACATTACGAGAAACGTGTATTATGATTATTATGTTTTTGAGCTTATTAGATAATAGAAATGCTAAAACGCATGAATATCACTTTATATTAAGAAACAGAAGAACATTACCAAAAACGTTTCTTTTCTATGTTATTTGACATTGTTAGGTAGCAAAAAACCCGAAATGCATGCAAATTACTATATACATGGAAGAGAAAAAACATTATAAGAAACGTGTAATATGAGTGTTTTTAAGCTTCTTAGCTACGAAAAAGCTAGAACGCATAGAATAGCATTCTATATGGAGAAAAGAACAGCATTACCAAAAAAGTACAATTTAAATGTTTTTCATATTGTTAGGTATAAAAACCAAAAAAGGCATGGAAAGCACTCTGTATGAAGAAAGGAAACGAGATTTTAAGAAATGTGTCTAATGAGTGTTTTTTTGAGCGAGTTAGGCACCAACCCGAATGTTGTTCCGTTCAAAAACACCAAAATGCATGGAATGTACCGTTTATAGGGAAATGAAAGAGCATTACAAGAAACTTGTATTATTAGTGTATTTGAGCTTCTTAAATACCAAAACGCTAAAACGCACAAATAGCACTCTATATGGAGAAACAGAAGTGTTTTTATTTTCACATTGTTGGGTACGAAAACACTAATCTGCATGGAAAGCACACTACATAGGTAAACGAAACAACATTTACAGAAACACGTCTTTTGGGTGTCTATGAGCGTGTTAGGCACCAAAACGCTAAAAAAAAAAAAAAAAAAAAAATGAAATGAAAGAGCATTACAAGAAACTTGTATTATTAGTGTATTTGATCTTCTTAGATACCAAAACACTAAAACGCACAAACAGCATTCTATATGGAGAAACAGAACAGTGTTTTTATTTTCACATTGTTGGGTATGAAAACATTAATCTGCATGGAAAACACACTACATAGGTAAACGAAACAACATTTACAGAAACATGTCTTTTGAGTGTCTATGAGCGTGTTAGGCACCAAAACGCTAAGAAAAAAAAAAAAAAAAAAAAAAAAAGCATGGAAAGCACCCTATACAAGAATGCAAAACATTACCAAAAACATGTCTTTTGGGTGTTTTCAGCTACTTACGTTCCAAAACGCCTAAACGCATGGAATACACTATTAAGAAAATTAATAACATTACCAAAAACAAGTATTTTGAGTGTTTTTCAGCCTATAACGGGAAACAAGAAAACATTACATTTTGAGCTTCTTAGGTACCAAAACACCAAATCACATGAATACCACTAGATATGGAGAAACAGAACATTACAGAAAATATGTATATTGAGTGTATTTCACATTCTTAGGTGCCATAACGACAAAATGCATGCAAAGCGTCCTATATGGGGAATGGAAACGAAATGTCAAGAAACGCGTCTTTTGAGTGTTTTGAGTGAGAACTGTTAGGCGCAAAAAACGCTAAAAATCATGGAAAGCACCCTATATGGGAAATTAAAACAACTTTAACAAAAAACGTGTCTTTTGACTGTTTTTGAGGTACTTATGTAACAAAACGCTAAAACGCTAATCTTTATGGAGAAACAGAATAACATTACCAAAAAAAAACAAGTATTGTGAATGTTTTTTAGCTTATAACATAAAAAAAATGCCAAAATGCATAAAAAATACTCTATATGTGGAAATGAAAAGACATCACGAGAAAAGTGTATTATGAGTGCTTTTAAGTTTCCCAGGTACGAAAACGCTAAAAAGCAGTCGATATGGAGAAACAGAACAATATTACCGAAAACATGTTTTTTTGAGTGTATTTTAACATTGTTATTTACTAAAAAGCCAAAATGCATACAAAGCCACTTATATTGGGAAACGAAACGACATTGCAAGAAACGTATCTTTTGAGTGTTTTTCCTGCATGTTAGACTCTAAAACGCTAAAAAACATGGAAAGCACCCTATATGGAAATAGATAACATTACCCAAAAAAATTTTCTTTTGAGGGTTTTTCAGCTTCTTATCCCCTTATGAAGTAGCAGAATAACTTTACCAAAAACAAGTATTTTGAGTTTTTCTTTTTTTTTTTTTGGTGTTTAAAAATGCCAAAATGTATGCAAAATACACTATATAGGGAAATTAAAGGACAGTATGAGAGACGTGATTCTTAGGGATCTAAGCGCAAAAATGCATGAATAGCACTCCATGTGGGGAAACAGAACATGTATTTTAACTGTATTTCACATTGTTGAATACCAAAACATCAAAATACATGCATAGCAGGGGTGAAAACAAACGACATTTCAAGAAACGTGTCTTTTCGGGGTTTATCAGCATGTTAGGCACCAAAACGCTAAAAAAACAAAAAAAACATGGAAAACACAATGTATGGGAAAACAAAATAACATTATAAAAAATATCTCTTTTGATATATATATATATATATATATATATATATATATATATATATATATATATATATATATATATATATATATATATATATATATATATATATATATATATATATATATATATATATATATATATATATATATATATATATGTGTGTGTGTGTGTGTGTGTGTAGAGTAACAGTATAAGAGTACCGAAAACGTGTATTTTGAAGGTTTTTTGAGCCTGTTATGTAGAAAAATGTCCATATGCATGCAAAGTTCTCTCTATATATATATAAAAAACGAAAAGAAATTACGAGAAACGTGGTACCGCATCCGCACCGTGTACCCCTGATTAAAGCCATGAACCAGCTGAGTTTCTGGCAGGAAGAGGGCTGCCATGCCCCCAGAGGGCCGTCATCCTGGAAACGCTAGCGTGACTATTGTATCCCAGGCAAAATGGATTTGGCGCTGAACTCAGCAAATCACACCGACGGCCCCCACCCAAACTGGATAGAGAACCCGAAAGAGCAGGAAGACTCCAGATTAATGAGGCTGTTAAGGGAACCGAAGCCTAGCGGAACCCCATTATTCTACGACCGTATGATAAGGGAGGATTGAATATTGTCCATCTCCCCGCCTCACGTTCGTCTCATAGGGAGTCAGGTTAGCCAAGGGACCAATCCTGAACTTCACGAACAGGTTTGTTCCTTCGTTACCAGCGGACGCCACGTGGAGGCACACTTTCCCTGTAATTAAGTCCCAAGTAGGGTTTTCACGTCACTTAGGTTATTTGTGGCACAACATCAACCTAGGCCCTACAGGAATCATAGTTACTCCTGAGTCATAGTTACTCAGTGTTTTTGAGTTTTTTAGGTACCAAAACGCAAAAATGCACAAATTGCACTGTATATGGACAAACAGAACAAAATTACGAAAAACATGTATTTACAGTATATTTCACGTTGTTAGGTATCAAACCGCCAAAATACACCGAAAACACCCTATATGGTGAAATGAAACAAGATTTTTTGAAAAAATTCTTTTGAGTGTTTATGAGTGCTAGGCACAATAACGCCAAAAAGCATAGAAAACACCCTGTATGAGAAAACAAACAAACAAAAAAATTACGAAAAACGTCTCCTTTCAGTTTTTTGAGCTACTTTCCTACTAAAACGCTAAAACGCATGAAGAAAAAAAAACACCTTTTATGGAGGAAAGGAATAACATTACCAAAAACAATAATTTTTAGTGTTTGAGAAATATGCCAAAATGCAGGCAAAGAATCCTATATAGGGAAACGAAACGACTCCACAAGAAACGTGTATTATGTGAGTTTTTGAGCTTTCTAGGTACCAAAACGCTAATACGCATGAAATGTACTTTATATGAAGAAACAGAACAACACCAAAAAAATAAAATAAAAAGAATATATATATTTCGAGCATTTTTTTTTTTTTTCTCACATTTTAGGTACCAAACGCCAAAATGCATGCATTACCTCCGATAAGGGAATAGAAACAGCATTTTCAGAAACGTATTTTTTAATGTTCTTTTAAGTATTACATATTAAAATGCTAAAAAGCATGGAGAGCACCCTATATAAGAATAAAAAATAACATTCCCAAAAACGTTTCTGTTGAGTGTTTTTCAGCTATCTTTGTACTAAAACCCTAAAACTCATGCAAAACACTATGGAGAAACAGAACAACATTACAAAAAAATAAGCATTTAGAGTGTTTTTGAGTTTGTTACATACAAAACATCCAAATTCATGGAAAATACGTTATATGGGAAAAACGAAAGGACATTACGAAAAACGTTTTTTTTTTGTGTGTGTGTGTGTGTTAGTGCTTCTCAGGTACCAAAACCTATAAAACGCATGAATAGTACTCTATATGGAGAAACAGAACAACATTACCAAAAAAAATTTGTATTTTCATTGTTAGGTACCAAAACGCATAGCACACTATAGTGGGAAAGGAAACGAATATTCCCGAAACATGTCTTTTGAGTATTTTAGAGAGTGCAAGGCACCTTAACGCTAAAAACATGGAAAGTACCCTGTATGGGAAAACAAAACAACATAACAAAAAACGTCTTTTTTCACAGTTTTTGAGATACACAACGCATGCAAAACACCCTTTATGTAGAAACACAATAACACTACAAAAACAAGTATTTTTAGTGTTTTTAAGCTCGTTAGCTAGTTAGAAAACACCAAAATGCATGGAAATTACCCTCTATAGCGAAACGAAAAGATATTACGACAAACGTGTTTTTTTCTTTTGAGCTTCTTAGTTACCAAAACGCTAAAAAGCATGAATACCACATTATATGGGGAAACAGAACAACGTTATCAAAAACGTCTATTTTGAGTGTATTTCACATTGTTAGACACCAAAACGCCAAAATAGATACAAATCACGCGATATAGGAAAAGGAAACGAGATTTCTATAAACGTGTTTTTTCAGTGTATGAAAGTGCTAGGCACCGAATCGATAAAAAGCATGGAAAGAAAAGTATAAAGGAAATCAGAACTACCAAAATTTACCAAAAAAATCTCTTTTCATTGTTTTTTAGCTACTTACATACCTAAACGCTAAAACGCATAGAAAAAAAAAAAACCCTTTATGGAGAAACAAAATAACTTTAACAAAGACGTGTATTATGAGTGTTTTTGAGCTTGCTACGTAGAAAATGCTGACATGCATGCAAACTACTCTGTTTGGTGAAAGACATTATGTGAAACGTGTTTTATAAGAGTTTTGGAGCTTCTAAGGTACCAAAACTCTATATGGAGATACAGAACAAGTTTATCAAAAATATTTTGATTATTTTTCACATTGTTATGTACAAAAATGGGAAAAAGGCATGCAAAACACTTTATTTGGGGAAAAGAAACGATTTTTCCATAAACGTGTCTTTTGAGTGTTTATGAGTGTTTTAGGTACCAAAACGCTTAAAAGAATGGAAAGTACCCTATATGGGAAAACAAATGAAGATTACCAAAAGCGTGTCTTTTGAGCTATTTACATACTAAAAGGCTAAAAATGATGCAAAACACCCATTATGTAGAAAAGAATAACATTACCAAAAAAACAAGTATTTTTGAGTGTTTTTAGCTTGTTACATGGAAAAACGCGGAAATGCATGTAAAGTACCCTGTATTGAGAAACAAAAAGACGTTACTAAAAACGTGTATTTTGAGTGTTTTTGAGCTTCTAAGGTCCCATAACGATGAAACGAATAAATAGCACTCTGTATGGAGAAATAGAACATTATAGAAACTTGTATTTTAAGTTTATTCACAACGTTAGATAGTAAAACGCCAAAATACATGCACAGCACCCTATATAAAGAAAGGAAATCAAATTTCCAGAAGCGTGTCTTTTGAATGTTTATGAGCGTGCTAGGCACAAAAACGTTAAAAAGCATGGAGAGCACCATATATGGGAAAATAATACTTTACCAAAAAACATGCCTTTTCTGTCTTTTTGAGATATTTCTGTACCAAAACGCTAAAAAAGAGCAACCTTTATGGAAAAACACAATAACATGACAAAAAAAAAAACAAGTATTTTACGTGTTTTTAAGCATGTCTTTTCTTAAAATGTCTTTTGAGTATGAGTTATGTACCAAAACTGTGAAAAGCAGTTAAAACACCTTTTATGGAGAAACACAATAATTTATCGAAAAACGTGGATTTTGAGTATTTTTGAGCTTGTTACGTACAAAACACCAAAATCCATTCATCCCTATATGCGGAAACGAAAGAACATGAGTGTTTTTGTGCTTCTAAGTTACCAAAAAGCTAAAACCCACAAATTGCACCCTATATGAATAAACAGAAAAATATTAACACAGACGTGTATTTTCAGTGTATTTCACATTGCTAGATAGTAAAACACCAAAGTCCATACTAAATACCCTAAATGGGGAAAAAACGACATTTCCAAGAACTTGTATTTTGAGTGTTTATGAACGTGTTAGGCACAGCAACGCTAAAAAGCATAGAAAGTACCCTATATGGGAAAACAAAACAATATAACCAAAAACATGTCATTTATTGTTTTCAGTTATTTAGGTACCAAAACGCTAAAAAGCATGGAAAACACCCCTCATGGAGAAATAGAATAACATTACCAAAAACAAATATTTCCAGTGTTTTCACCGACAAAATTCATGCAAAGTACGTTACATTCGGAGACGAAAAGAAATTATGAAGAGCGTGTATTTTGAGTGTTTTTGAGCTTCTGAGATACCAAATTACTGAAAGGCATAAACAGCCCTCTATATGGAGAAACAGAAAAACATTACAAAAAATGTGTATATTTAGAGTGTTTTACATTGTTAGTTGCCATAGCGCCAAAGCACCCAATATGAGGAGAAGAAACGACAATCCCAGAAATGAGTTTTTTTATTGTTCATGAGCGTGTTAGGCGCAAAAATGCTATAAAAGCATAGAAAGCACCTTACATGGGAAAAGAAAACAATATTTCCAAAAATGTGTTCTCTGAGTGTTTTTGAGCTACTTAAGTACCAAAAACGTTAACAAGCACGCAAAAGAAAATTTAGGTTTAAGATAGAGATAGGAAGAAATTGGTTCTCGAATAGAGTGGTAGATGACTGGAAAAGACTTAATAATCATGTAGTTAGTACTAAGACATTAGAGAGCTTTAAGAAAAGATTAGGCGGGTTTATGGATGGGGATGATAGATGGAAATAGGTAGGTATATTTCATACAGGGACTGCCACATGTAAGCCTGGTCGCTTCTTGCAGCTTCCCTTATTTGTTATGTTCTTAAGTGGATTACATATTTATGACACGCTACAAAAATTCGCTTTGCTCAGGAGTGACCTTGAGTTACCTGTGTATGCAAGTGGCATTGCTTGTTTTCTGAGTTTTGTGGTTTATTTTCTCTTGCCTGTGTGCTGAAAAACCCTGAAGATGGTGATGAGTGCGTGTGGTTCATGCGACGAGAGTGTGGCGAACAGGCAAAGGGCTGTGGCATGCGAGAGATGCATGGCCTGGTTCCATGTAGCCTGTGTGGGTATGAGGGAAGCCAACGTGAAGGCGCTGGGGTTTGAGCTTCTGGTGTTCCTATGCAGGGAATGCCTGAGCAAGAGCTTCAATGAGTGGAGGAGCCTGAATGAGGAAAAAGAAGAAAGAAGAGTGGAGCAGAGCACCCAGACAGAAAACTTGATGAAAGAGGCAGAAGCACAGACGATGAGGACTGAAGAGAGAAAAGACCACCAAGAAGTGGTGGAAGTGGTTAGAATAGACAGACGTTAAAGGAAGAAAAGAATGATGATCAAGAATGCCCCAGTACATGTCACTAGAGACAGCATGGTCAGGAAGATTCCTGCCTTCGTGAGAAAGGAAATTGAGTGCACCAGCATGGGAGGTACTAAGATCCAAGACATCCAGAGGAAAGTCAAGGAAGTGCAAGAAATGGAAGAAAGAAGCCTGCTAGTGACTCAAGGAGGAGGCAACAATTTAGTATAGACAGGTGCTGAAGAAACAGTAAAGGAAGTGATAGAAGCAGTGAAGGCAGCAGAAGAAAAGATGTGTGTGGCTGTGGTGGGGGTCCTGCGGCGCCCACGGGAAGGAGTGCAGTACGAGAAGGTCAGAAGAGAAACGAACTGCAAGATATGCATGGAACTCATGAAGGTCAAGATGGAATGGATGGCAGAGAAGAAGGGTAACGTGAGCTTCCTAGACATGGATGGGATCCTCGACCAGGACAAATTCTATGGGAGAGACGGGGTCCATCTCAACCACAACGGGAATGAGAAGCCAGGACAACGAGTGGATGAGGGCGAGGCAAGTGAGTTGTGTGGACAAGGCATGACAAGGAGGACCCACTGATGACAGCGAACATGGAAGAGAAGAGACTAACCAGGTGAGTAAATGTGTGAAGATTGACTGTATAAATGTGAGAGGATGGAGTGTGGGCAAGTTTGAGGATGTATGCAAGGAGCACAGCAAGTGGAGGTTCAACTTAGTCAGGCTCACTGAGACTCACCTGAGAGATGATGTACGCATGGAGGGATGTGAGTATGTTATGATTGGAAAGGGATGTAAGACACAGGAATCACTGGTAGGAGGCATACCCCTACTCTACAAGAAAGAAAGGGGACTGAAAGTAGAGGAGATTGAAGTGGGAGAGTGTACAGGTGGTGAGGATTTTCTTGGAGTCAGAGTGGAATGCATGGATGGTCGTGGCAGACCAGAGAAGGTGGTACTGTTGGTAGCGTTTATGACTGTCATGGGTGAAAGAGCAGATAGGGAGAATAGGGGGAAGTACAACATACTTGAGAAAGTTGTGAGAGAGCGTGGACAGGAAAGAGTGCTAGTTATGGGTGACATGAATGCCCATGTGGGAATACTAGGGGAACAGGTGAATAGGAATAGTGAAATACTTGAGGAGTTTGTTGATGAATTGGAGCTGGAAAATCTTAATGTTACTTTGGCTGAGGGGCGTGTGACTTGGAGTGCAAGAGAGCAGGAATCAGCAATTGACTACATGTTGGTGAATGGAAGAATGCGTGAAATTGTGTCGCATATGTGGATAGATGAGGATGGTTTGGTTGATATTGTGTCTGATCACAACATGCAGGTTGTGGAGTGCTTGATGCATGGTGGGAATGAAACAAAAGTGGCAAGTAAGAAAAAGAAGTGAAGACTGAGAGATGTAGGGTGGGAGAACTTTCAGTTTGATATGAGTGAGAGAAGCTGGGATGATGTAAGTGTACATGACATGGAGCACCTGAATGAGAAGCTGGTTGAGGACGTGAGGGGTGCTGCTGAGAACCAGATAGGGTTTGTGAGAGTAGGTAGAAGAAAGAGTGTATGAAAACCATGGTGGAATGATGAAATCAGAGCGGCTAGGAAGGAGCGAAAGAGAATAAGTAGACAGTGTGGATGACTGAGGAAAAAGAGGCATGAAAGTGATGAGGCAGAGAATGAGTATCAGAATGCATGGGCAGTGTATGTGAAGCAGCAGCGGTTGACAAGACGAATGATAATGAATGCTAAAGTGAAGAGTGAAAGGTGTGTGATTCAATCTTTAAAGAAGTAAGGTATGGAAGGTGGCCATGAATGGTACAAGTTCATGAGAGGTGAGAATATGTCAGGCAGTGTTGGTGTGGAGAGTCTGAAAGTGGATGGTGTAGTTATAACAGAAAAGGAGGGAATCAGGGAAGCAGTCAAAGGGTTCTGGGAAGAAGTAGGTGGGGTAGGTGAGATGTTTAGTGTGAGAGAAGGATGTGTAACACTGGAAAAGAAGAATACAGATGAACTGGATGAAAAAAATTAGCAAGGAGGAAGTGGAGAGGTGTGTGAGAAGGCAGAAGAATGGCAAGGCAGCAGGTCCAGATGATATACCGTATGAGTTCTACAAGAATGGGGAAGGTAGTGATTGATAGAATGACCGAATTATTCACCCGAGTGTGGAATGAAGAGAAAGTGCCAAGAAAGTGGAATGAGTGCTGAGTGAGTCTGTTGCATAAGGGAGGATTCAAGAGTAAGAATGAGTTGAAGGCCAATTGCATTAGTGAATACAGTAGGTGCAGTGTTGAATGAGAGAATGTGCAAATAGATTGAAAGAGCTGGAGTGCTGGGTGAAGAACAGAATGAATTTTGTGTGGATAGGAGAGCTGAGGACAATATGTTTGTGGTGAATGAAATGACTGAGAAGAAAAAGAAGGATGGGGGGTAAATTGTACCTAGTTTTCTGGATATAAAGAAAGCTTATGATAGAGTGAATAGAGAAATGCTAGGTAGAGTCTTAGAAAAGATTGGATTGAGTGCAAAGACAGTTAACAGTGCAAAGTGTGTATGTGGACGCAAGAGCTAGATACAGACTAGGAGACATAGAAACAGACTGGGTGAAGAGTGAGAGAGGAGTTAGGCAAGGGTGTATATTGTCACCAACCCTTTTCAGCCTGTATACAGAGGAGTTAGCAGCTGGAATGAGAAGAATGGATGTAGGGATAAGTGAGGGGAATGATGAAATATGTGTTTTTTTTTTTTTTTATGCAGATGATGTATTGGTTATGAGTGAATCGGCAGATGATGGATGTTGTGGATGGTTATGGAAAAGACTTTGGAGTGAGGTTTAGCAGTGAGAAAAGCACTGAATAGGTGAGGTCAGAGGATGAAAGTAATGTGGTATGGAGACTTGGAGAGAATGAAACAGGTGCAAGAATACAAGTACTTAGGGATGTGGATGAGTTCTAGTGGGTGTGGAAAGGCAAAGAAAGAAAAGATAAGTATGGTAAACCTGTGGGTAGGTCGATTTGAAAGCGCGGCAAGGATGAGAGCGAGTAAGTATGATGTGTTGAGAGAAGTGCGGAAGAGTGTGGCTGTGCCAAGTATAATGTATGGTATGGATATGATTGCATGGAATGAAAGTGAAATTGATAAGCTAGAAGTGGGGCAGAACAGAGTAGCAAGGATAGCACTGAGCGCACCGAGATAAAGAGCAGTAGAAGCCTCGAGAGGTAATATGGGATGGAGCACTTCTAAGGAAAGACTCGCAAAAGCCACACTTAGGAATAAAATTAGGCTTGGGAGAATGGATGATGCAAGAATAGCAAGGAAGGTGTACCTGTGGAATGAAAGTGGAAACAAATGGAAGAAGAGGTGCATGAGAATGACAGACAGGAGTGGATTACAAGTTGTGTGGGCGATGAGAATGGCTGGGAGGAGTCAAAATGAGCTTGAATGGATGGTGACAAGAGGAGGCAGAATGGGAACTGAATGGAATGTGAGAAAAATGGAAGAATGAGATAGAGAGAGAAGTGAAATGTGTGGGACTGAATGAATGGAAGAATGAGATGAAAAGAAAGAAGACCGTGGAATGGTACAAAAAGAAAGAGGCCCCCGATGTATGAAAGGTGGTATGATAGAAGCCTGGGCAGTGATCTCTTCCGGGCGAGGGCACAGTGTATAGATGTGAACGCAAGGAGTTAAAGATAGTCTGAGTCCCACAGCAAAGTGTGCCAGATGTGTGACATGGGAGAGGATGAGACAGTGGAACATGTGGTGCTGGAATGTGCGAAGTATGTCAGAGACAGTAATGAGATGATGCAAGTGATACTGATTGAGTTAGGGCATGATAAGGATGAAAGAGTGGAGAAGAAAGGGAGGGAGTGGATGGTGTTGTTGCTGGGACTGTGTAGAGAGGCGAATGAAAGGAATGAGGCGATGAAAAAGTTTCCAGAGAGAATGTGGCGTGCCAGATGTAGGAACAATTAATGTAGATGATGCTGTTCGTTTCTCTTTTTTTTTTTTTTTTAATCCTTCTGCAGGAGTTGCCGATCCAAAGGTCTGGCTTAGGAGTGATCCTGAGCCTCCTGTACCATCAAGATCAAGATCAAGATCACAACACTGGCTGTGATTGTGGTGGTGAGTTTTTTTTTCTCTCTCTCTCTCTCTCTCTCTCTCTCTCTCTCTCTCTCTTACCGAATAATAATGCCGTAACTTGAACGTAGATAGCCACATACATATTAAGTGGTAATTTTTTACTCTTTCATCAGTCTCTCAATTCCGGGCGAAAGTTTTTTTTTTTCAACTGATTGCTTTCCCCGCTAATCAGTAGTTATTATTTTGGGTAATTTTGAGATAAAGCTAGCTTACTGTTTGCTTGGTCCTACAATTTTTTTTCTTCTGTGGTAGTTTTTTGGTCTCTTTTGGATTAATCTGCATGTTTTCCCTTCAAATTATTATTATTTTTTATTTATTTATTAATTTTCTTTTTTATACCATCCCCCGACTCTCCATCAGAAACCAATGTATAATTGCAGTTTCCCCCAATAAATTGCACGTAAGTATGAAGTGTCTCACGGTCTAGATCACACTGCTAGGAGTATTTCTAACCCCATATTACCTTGTCGCAAACGAATAATAAGGTCGGGACGGAATTTCAAAGATTTACCTCGGTTTTTAGCTGGAATCTTGTTTCCACAGTCATTGAAAGGATAGTGAGTGTGTTCGTGTGTTTGTTATCAATGCTGGAGTGTGTTAGGTTAGGTTAGAATAGGATAGGTAAGGTTAGGTTAGGATAGGTCAGGTTAGGATAGGTAAGGTTAGGTAAGGTTAGGTTAGGATAGGTTAGGATAGGTAAGGTTAGGTAAGGTTAGGTTAGGTTACCTTAGCTTTCTGGTTGTGTTCAAATATACTAATGGTGGGGGTTCAAGGGGGTCACAGCCCCCTGGTTATAATAGGTTTTAGGTTTGCTACATTTAGAAAATCTTCTTGACTTCTAGGGAAATTTCCCTACATTTTCAAAGTCTATATATCACTTGCATTTGTCCCCCCCAAACCCCCCAGTTCCCCACAGGCCCCCAAGCTGGCTGGAGGGATTGGGGGGGTGTGGGTAGAGATTGGGGTTATTGGGTGAAGCTGCAAATTTACCAAAACCAAGGTATTTCTTGATAAGAAGTCCATCCCCTCATTCCACCCCCAATCATCCCCTAATCCCTCAAACAAGCTTGGGGGTCTGTGGGAAATCAGGGTTTGGGGGGGATGAAAAATAAGTGAAATAAGGGCATTAAAAAATCTAAGGAAATTTATCTTAATATTTTGAATTTCCCTAACCTATCCTAGCCCCTAGATCCCTCCTGCTTGGATGTTAATCTAACCCAGCATAACCTAACCTAGCTGTTGGGGCTGCACCCCCCCTGGACCCCTGCCCCCCCTAACATAACCAGGCATAACCTAACCTAATCTAACCTAACCTAGCATAACCTATCCTAACAAGGGACCTCAAAAATTATACTGTTATACCTTACGGGTGTGGTGTGGAGATTCTCAGGGCGATGGAGGTGGATACAGTATGGCGACTTCCTTAATAAACACATGGAACCTCTTCCTTATGTCTGTATATTGCATTTTAACCATTGCTGTTGCTAAATATCACACACAGTGATTTCTTTTCTTGCTGAAAACTGGCACTGTTCACTTCACTTCCCTCCACTGGGTAACCATATTAATAAATGACAGTGAGTCTCCATCAGAACGCCTGACACATCTCTAAAACAAATGAAAAGTGTAACTGAACCTACCATGGAAAGTCGTAATTGGCGGCCTCAGGAATGGCCTCACGAATGGCAGTTTGTGATTGGAGGGATCAGCTGTATAAATACCATGAAATCCTAATATGCCACTACCCACAAATCCCAGTTATAAACAAAAGAAAATCATTTCAATGTTCACTCTTGACTGGTGCAGACCTCGCTGGACTTAGAAAATATCAAATTTCTCCACACTCGCGAGTGCTATTACAGCCATACTAGACACATGCCCCCAATTTTTTTTACATTTACAGCAAAGTTGCTGAACCCTTCTCCATGACATGTGAGTTTTGTGCTTGTAGGTAACACGTATGTGATATCCAGATTAACTGAAACTAATGTTTTGTGGTGAAGACAAAAAGCAGATTAGTACAAAACTGACCAAAATCTACCAGAAAAAATATAAAAAAATAGTTTCATCCTCACAGATAAGTAACACAGCAGTAGCACTCACTCACAATGTTCACTTCAAGAGGACTGGCTGCCAGCTGGCTGTCACCACCACCTAACCCAGCCTAACAAAACTAACCTAATCTAACCAAACTTAACCTAACTAAACTTATCTAACCTAATCTAACAAACTAACCTGACTAAACTAAACTAACCAGCCTGATCAAACTAACATAACCTAACCAAATTAATGTAACCTAACTAAACTAACAACCCAACCTAACTAACCTAATCTAACCTAACCAGACTTGCCTTACCTAACCTAACTGGCAAGGTTAAGAAATGAATATGAAGTCGTCACCTTATTTATCTTTGTAAAATCTGATGATGCACTTGAAATAATCAAGGCAACACACACTGCTGACAGACATGTTCCTCAGACTAATTCAAATATTTCAAATTGAACTGCTTCTCCCTCCAGATAATGAAATAAAACACTATGATTGGATAAATTATTTCTGTATTTTTAGCTGCCCAGAACCAATCCTTGTAACTGATTTTGTGCTTGCACAACAGATGTGACATATGCATGCACAGATGAACACACCTTCACCAGGTTGGATCAGTGCCCACCCATCTATCAAACGTAAGGGTTCGTCACTGCCCAGCGTTGTTACGGCACTCAAATTTCTAATTTTATTAAAGTATCTGTAAGTTTGCATTAGATATTGCATGCTGCATTACATTCAGCAACTAATACTGCAGATACAGTAAGTATTAACCTCAGAGAAGTGCACTAGCTTTATTTCAATATTATCCTTTAATTTTTACCTTCCCCTGACCCCCCATCAGAAACTTATGTTTTGCAATAAAAACAAAAGGCAGATTAATACAAAACAGGCAGAAAAATAGTTTTGTCCTCACAAATAAGTACCACAGCAGTAATCCTCACTCACAGTGTTCCACCTGAGAGGACTGGCCACCAGCTGGTTGTCATGCACCACCACCTAACCCAACTAAACAAAATTAACCAAATCAAACTAATCTTTCCTATCCAAACAAATCCAACCTAACTAAACTAACATAACCTAACTAAACTAGCAACCTAACCTAACTAAACTAATCTAACACAGCTTAGCCAAACCTAATGTAACCTAACTGGCAAGATTAAGAAATGAATATGAAGTCATTAAATTATTCATTTTCGTAAAATCTGGCGATGCACTGGAAATAATTGAGACATCACCGCTAAAATAATTTTTAAATATTTGAAATTAAGCTGCTTCTCCCTTCTCAGGATGAATTAAAATGTTATAATTGGCCAAATTAACTTTGTATCTTTTAATTGGCCAGTGGCTGCATTCTCAAACAAAAGAACCAATCACCATGACTAATTTCATTCTTGCACAACAAATGTGACATAGATATGCTTAAACAAACTCACCTTCTCCAGTTAAGATCAGCACCCGCCTATCACACACATGGGTGTGTCACTTCCGAGCATTGTCACAGAAGTGAGTGAGCTTGCTTCCCCCAAAAACAGAGAAATCTTTAAAAGTTGCTCTCAGCATTATAAATAATTGTGGTGGGCATGTATGGGGTTCAAATTACTCAGAATGAGAGGCTCTGTCTGATGAGAAGGACAAGAGAAGCCATGTTGAGACTAGTGAAAGAGTAAAAGAATTCCAGGTTGGTTTGGTTCAGTTAAGTTAGTCTTGTTTGGTTGGGTTAGGACAGGTGGTGGTGTATGTCAGGCAGCTGGCAGCCATGGGAAAGCAGTAGCCATTCCTCTTAGGGGGAGGGAGGGTGGAACGTTGCAAGTGAGTGTTACTGATGTCTTACTTATTTGTGAAGACAAAACTATCCTTTCTGGTAGATTTCAGTCTGTTTTGTATCAATCTACTTTTTGTTTTTATCACAAATCATTGGTTTCTGAGGGGATGGGGAGTCAGGGTGGGAGTAAAAATAAAAACTAATGATTTGCATGGAAACAAGCAGATTCATCCATAACATGCCAAAAATTACCAGAAAGGAAATAAATATGTAGTTTCATCTGGAATAGAGAGAATGGTGAAAGAGTAAAAAATTGTACCAAAATAGTTTCGTATTGAATAGAGAGCTGGCAAAAGAGTAAAATTTTATGACCAACCTTACCTAGCCTAACTAAGCTAATCAAATCTAACCAAAGTATTAACTTAACCTAACTGAACCTAACTAAACTATAAAAATGGCTGTTAGCATTGCAAATATGCAGTGGGTATATATATATATATATATATATATATATATATATATATATATATATATATATATATATATATATATATATATATATATATATATATATATATATATATATATATGGGATTCAATTTTTTAAAAATGAGAAGCGCTATCTGATGAGAAGGGCAAGAAGAGCCATGTTGAGACTGGTGAAAGAGTAAAATAATACCAAAATAATTACATGCTTAAAATAGATGAGATAAAAAAAATTGGTATATCTTTATTCAGAGTCTGCCTTTTCCCTTTGCCACTTGTGTCTTTCCTAGCCCTGAAAGTCTGGGTACCTGTCAGGAGTCAGGATTTTGGACAAGTGCAAACGTGACTTACCTCAGTGATTATTAATTGTACTTATTAATTTTTATTCAAAATTATATTTCTTTGATAGACTTTGCTGTGTTTTGAAAAAAATTTTCCTTGGAAATCACTAGTTTTCAATTATTCCTGTGATACTTAGAAAATCAAATAAGAACAAATGTCAGGTGATTTGAAAACATAGCAAGATCTGTCAGAAAATATAGTTCCATCTTCTTAGATGATAAACCTTACTTAACTTAAGGTGCGTTCATACGAGACAGTTTCTTGAGAATCTTGTACCAAGATACAAAGTCGGCAACATTTCACGGAAAATTTGGCAAAATTTTCCATGAAATCCTCACCCCCTAGTGTGTTACTTATTTTTTCTCAAGGTTGGCATGTTGCAGTCACAAGAAGAGAGAAAGATCATCTGATTGCCCTGTAGTTTGTCACCTGTGAGTGTTCTGCTGAGTCTGCCACAAAGAATTCAGTGAAGCTTGGCTTTAATATTACTTTGCTTATAATTTTGTGATAAGAGGTTAAGGTTAGGTTTAATAAACCCAAGTCACCTTTGGGTGGCTTGCCACCCCAAATTAAGATATTCCTTTGGAGTTCTAACTCTACAAAGGAAATTTTGCTGAGAAATAACAGGTTAATTGAAAACTTGTATATCTCAAAAGAAAAATTCTAAAAAAGGTAGAGTGATGTGGCTCTCCACCAATATTTCCTTTTAATTTAAGTAGGTATGTTAAGAACATTAGGTATTTGTAAACTTGAAGGCCATAATCATTTACAGATTTAGAGATAGTCATTTGTAGGGTTTTACTTGATTGTTCATATTGTGATTTAAGGTCAAGGTTAAGGCTAGGTTTAGTTAATCCAAGGGGGCCATGGGGTGCCAAGCCACTGTAACCAAATGGCCCTTTCAATATATATTATTTCATTATTCTGCACACATTACACACTAATTCCTTACCTATATCCTCATGTAGATATTGCACTAATTCCTTACTTATATCATCATGTAGATATTGCAGTGTTTCTACCTTTAATATTACCTTGCTTATCATTTTGTGATTTGAGGTTAAAACTAGGTGTAGTAAACCCATGGTGGCCCTGGAAATGGCTTGCCAACTCTAATTAAGATGTTACTTTAGAGGTCTATTTTCCCCTACTTTTTTTTTTTTTTTTTTAATAACATATCACATTAATTAATTTAGATTAATCCAGATGAATTAAAAAAATAACTGTAAAGTGTATATCCATGTTTATTTTGCTTCTTTTCAGACATTTCCCAGAATGCAGCAGGTCTCAGTGTGACCAAACTCTGACAAATTCTCGATAGAAAATTGTCACGAATAAATCTCAGTACAAAATTCTCAGGAAACTGTCTCGTGTGACTATGCCTTAATCTAACCTAAATTAACCAAACTTGATAACCTAGGCTAACCTTACCAACCAGTTTTTTGCAATAAACATTCCTTATTGATGGATACTGGGATGCTCATAAGGCAGTCATATGTTGCATATCATTCTTGCCTTTATTACAAAAAAAAAAAAGTTTGATAGTCTTATATGAGTGTTTCACCATGTCCAGGAAGTGCGCCTCACAACCCTTGTAAGCCATAGTTCAAACTTAAATGGGTATATCAGCCTTTTTGACCCATTTTCTGTCAAAAATAGTGAAATGAGATATTTGTTCCAAAAAAAACATCCATTGTTCTACCAATATTTCAGAGATAAATTTTTAGTGTTCTACAGCCACTTTTAAAACGTCTAGGGAACATGTAAAGGGATATGTGCTTAGTGGTGGCATTTAAAAGTCCACTCAGAGACATAGGAAACATGTACATTTCCATGTTTTTTTTTTTTCTGATTTTTTTTTATTTATTTATTTATTTTTTATTTATTTATTTACTTTATTTATGTATTTATTTTATTTATTTATTTATTTTTTCTATCTTGTTAACCACAGCATCTATCTGAATACCTGACATCCCCTCACTTCCTCAGGGCTAAGGCTTACCAGTACCAGTGTCCTTGAGGACTTCCAAGTGAGAGAAGGGTGTAATGCTTTGCTCAATCACACTTTTCATTACTTTTACTTCTGAATGCTTATGCTTGGCCTCATCTTTCCAAGAACAAGTGCCTTATGTAAGAAGAGGAAGAGGGCCATTGTCAAGGCAAGAGCATGCTGCTGGAAGGATGAAAATCATCGAGAAACAGATGCAATATTATTACCACCAACACCAGCAGGCTTAGTCCTCAGCTCCTCATTCAAGTGCTGAAAAGCAGAAGAGGTTTCTCACACACTCATTCATATTTCCAGGCTGCTGTAGCAAAAGGTGAAACATGACCAAGCCATCAAGAGATGAAGATATTCCTCTCCTTCCCACCTGAGCAGCTGAAATTAGTGAAGAGAGTGTATAGTTGGCTTTTATCAGATGAAATAATGAAAAATGTCTGCAGGGACTCGCACAGAACCCAAATGAGTCCTTCCACAGCCGCATATGGCTACACTGCCTGAAATACCTCAGAGCTACAAAAAGAAAGCTTGATTTCATAGTATCTGTGGCAATGATAGAGTACAACAGTGATTATGTCACCAGCAATCTCCATCACTGTCACAGCCTGCCATTCACCTCCATTCTTCACAAGGGCCTAAAGAAGGACAACAGGATGGACAGGCTACTAATGAAAAAAATGAAGAACAAACGTCTCTAAAGGGAACTCTTTTAGTCGCCTTAAAACTTCGGTTGGGTTGGAGCATGGCATCATAGAGACTCTCTCATCTTTACACTCCATTTTCTCCAAACCAAATTTTTTTTTAGTGATTACCATTTAATATTCTACATCATATTGTGATCAGAATTTCTGGTTTGCCAAATCTTCCAGTCAAATTTTCCCCTAATTTCTCACTTCTCTGACAAAATAAAAAACATGCAAGTTTACATTTTACTAAAAATCACACGAATATATAAAATGAAAAAAACATCAGATAAAACTCTAAAATATTTATTCTAGTTTTAATCAGATGAAATTTAAAGCAATTTTGGAAAGTCATAATTACATCATTATGTATATGCTAGGTGGACTAAATTAGATTTTTTTTTTTTTTTTTTTTTTTTTTGTTATTGCCATCACATTAGGACAGCTTAAGTTTAGCATTAAAACACAATAAAAATTTCAAAATGATTGAGTGAGTTTTAGCAAAAATGGCTAAAAGGGCTGATATACCCCCTTAAGGTGGAATCCCACTCCCCAAGCCACCTCTTTGAAATGCTTGAACATGTTCAGAAGGAATTGTCACATGACAAGAAGAAATTAATTGTATTGGTTCTTGTCTCTGTTAACCCTCTCTGTTGGACAGGGCTATAGCTGCTTGAACAGGTGAGGATTAGAAGCTGTTAAACTGCTTAATGATTTTTATGTTAAATTGAGCTACTTTTTGTCAATTTTTATTGTTCAATCTTTGATAACTACACGTAAACTAGTTAGGCTAATCTTTCAGTGTCTGTCCTGCTCTCACCATGACCAAACACAGCAAAAGTGATTCTGATGAGTCCAATTGCTTGCCCGTTCCCTCCCACCTTTGCACCTCAGCGCTGCTCATATTACTGGCTTGCATTTGACCACTTGCTTTATGTTTTAGTGAGAGTGCAATAAAGTGGGAACTCGATAAAACTGTTTAGCATGCATGAAAAAAAAAAGCTCAAGGCATCTGTTATCATTAGATGCTAGCCATATCCAATCAAGACAGACACATGGCAGGAAAGTGACTCTCCCTCTAAAAGTCTCTCCTCTTCAACTTGCTGTCTGCCATAACCACTGCATGTAGATGGATCTGGATGGCATTGTTAGAAAGAGGAAGACGATGTTGAGTAAAAAGTCTATTTCATTTGCCCTTCTTTTGCAGGCTAAGTTTAAAGTGTATGTGAATACAGGCTATTTTCACTGTTGAGTGCTGGAGGGCCAGTCTAAGTAGAATGAAAATCACCACCACTGCAGGTCCTCTTAGGGGTTAATTCCATGCCTCCCACATGGTGGCAACAAAGAGAGGCAGGATCTCCCAGTGTGACCTGCCACAGGGGGGAATGGCTGCTGCAGAATTTTATTTTACTTATTTTTTTCATTGAAAATGTAAGTGCAGTTTTCTAGCAAAATAAGTATTTCCTAAGAGTGATGAAGGCTAGTGAAATGCATATGTGGGTAAATGATAACATTTAATAAAATAATAAAGGAGATATTTTTACAATAATAAAACCAACAATAACCTTCATTTATGGCAAAATAACTAATTTAGCCTCTTATCTCAAGGATTGCACCCCTTAAGGAAAATCTAATTTGGAGCTGTGCCTCCCTTGATCCCACTTGAAGGGATAGTAACCTCAAACAGTATCAGACCAAATCTAACTTTTGAGGGCTGTGGCCCTTTCTGGACATCCTTATGAAGGACAACTAACCTAACTGGGGAGCAACATCATCCTGGACCCTGGGTTCTTCACAGTGCACAGGAAGTTCATTACTATATTGTACCTTATCATTAACATTCACAAAGTTCAGAAAGGTCATCACCTCATTAGCCATGTTAATAAATGACACTGAAACCCCATACACAGTTCCCTATGTATCTCAAAAACAAGTTAAACTACAATGGTGCACTTGGCTTATGACCATAATGTGTTCATAATGCATTGTGGAATCACCATTAGAATAAGAAAATGGTCAGATGGCCTTAAAAAAATCCAAAGAGTTCACACCCCTATTTTAAAAGATGTCATTTAGAAGTGCTGTAAAATACATACAATGTCTTACAATGCATTTTACTGTATATTACTTAGCATAGTGTAACATGTAACGGTGAAGTCAGAAAAAGTTACAGATTTTGTACTCACCCAAGTGATGAGTTGGTTGTTTGCCAAGTTAGCTGTCATAAACAAAAAGTTTTTTTTTTTTTTTTTTTTTTTTTTTTTTTTTTTTTTTTTTTTTTATTGGTTGATAGCACATTAGTTTTAAGTCAAATACATAGTATGCTGAATATCTCACTGTACAGTATGTGCAGGAAGTTCTGATGCTGTCCCCCCCCACACAAAAAAATAATAAATTGTTCATGGTTAGCAGGAAGAATGGTAAATAAATTAAATTCACCATTGAATGTACAATCTACTGTACTTATTATATATATATATATATATATATATATATATATATATATATATATATATATATATATATATATATATATATATATATATATATATATATATATATATATATATATATATATATATATATATATATATATATATATATACTTATTGTACTGGTAGTGTACAATATTCTGGCACAAATTGCATCTAATGCAGGGAGTCAGTTTCCAAGTCATATTCCAATGCAGGGATTTTAAAACCTAATGCAGGGATGGGTCACAACAAGCTACAGAGAAGTATAATGCAGATCAGGGTATTGCTGCTGGAACTGGGTGAAGGAGCACGTTGCTATTGCCACCACCAACAGCGTATTTAGTGAGGAGAAGAGCTAGCTATAGCTGCTGCTGCTGCTGCTGCTGCTGCTATAGACAGTGATGTTTGTTTAGTGAGGAGAAGAGTGGGTTGCAGCTACTGGTCCTGCCACTGCCATAGACAGTGATGGTTGTTTAATAAGAAGGGCAGACTGTAGCCACTGCTGCTGCAGTCGCTGCCATACAAAATTATGCGAGTTTAGGAAGAAGGGCAGGGTGCAGCTGCCATTGCTGCTACCACCATACAGTGATGTGAGTTTAATGAGAAGGGCTGACAGCAGCTGCCAGTGCCATACAGTGATGTGAGCTTAGTGAGGAGAGGGGTTGGCTGCAGATGCTGCTGCTGTTGTTTTGAAAAATTGTTGCAGGTGAGAGAATTTCATCATAGGTGGTCATGAAAAAATTGTCCCGGATCCCAGTTGTTCATATACAGTGATGCCTTGCAAGTTTTTTTTTTTTAATGTAGGAGGGGCACTGGCCAAGGGTAACAAAACTGCAATAAAAAAAGGCCCACTTAGGTGGCGGTCCCTGAACATAATCAAAAGCGGTATTAAAAAATTACACAATGTCTTGAAACCTCTCTCTTGAAAGAATTCAAGTTATAGGATGGTGGAAATACAAAAGCAGGCAGGGAGTTCCAGAGTTTACCAGAGAAAGGGATGAATGATTGAGAATACTGGTTAGCTTTTGCATTAGAGAGGTGGACAGAATAGAGGTGAGAGAAAAGAATATCTTGTGCAGCGAGGCCGGGGGGGAGGGGAGGCATGCAGTTAGCAAGATCAGAAGAGCAGTTGGCATGAAAATAATGGTAGAAGATAGCGAGAAATGCAACATTGCAGTGATGAGAAAGAGGCTGAAGACTGTCAGAGGAGAGAAGTTGATAAGACGAAAAGCTTTTGATTCCACTCTTTCTAAAAGAGTGGTATGAGTGGAACACACCCCATATTTCATGCATGGACAGATGAGGCCCCTGTAAAGAGTTAGCAGCCTGGGAGTAAGAAAAACCAACAGAGATGACTCAGAGCTCCTAACTTCATAGAAGTTGTTTTAGCTAGAGATGAGATGTGAAATTCCCAGTTTAGGTTATAAGTAAAGGACAGACCTAGGATGTTCAGTGTAGAAGAGAGGGACAGTTGAGTGTTATTAAAGAAGAGGGGATAGTACAGACCTAGGATGTTCAGTGTAGAAGAGAGGGACAGTTGAGTGTTATTAAAGAAGAGGGGATAGTTGTTTGAAAGGTTGCGTCAAGTTGATAGGTGGAGAAATTAAGTTTTGAGGCATTGAAAATACCAAGTTTGTTCTGCCCCAGTCAGAAATTTTAGAGAGATCCAAAGTCAGGAATCCTTTGGCTTCCATGTATGAACTGTTTACTTCCTGAAGGGTTTAATGTCTAAAAAGATGCAAAAAAGTGCAGGGTGGTATCATCAGTGTAGGAGTGGATAGGACAAGAAATTTAGTTTAGAAGATCATTGATGAATAATAGGAAGAGAGTGGGTGACAGGACAGAACCCTGAGGAACATCACTATTAATAGATTTAGGAGAAGAACAGTGACCGTCCATTAGGGCTGGGCAAGACTCAAGTCCGGAATTGAGTCCGGCAAGTCCACCATGGCTGCTTGGGATCTGAGTCTGAAATCTGCTATTCGAGTCATAACCGAGTCCTCATGAGTAAGGATTAATGTGTCTGAATACATCACAAATCACACAGTGTACTTAAGAACTACTAATAAATTAGAATGTTTCAGTTCTGCATTTACGAAGTAGAATGTATAATATATGATAGAATGGTGTCTAAGCATCGAAAGTTAATGTAATTGTGTGAATGTAAGGAAAAATTTTGTTCATGCTGGCCAATAGCAGCAGCATTTTAGTGTTGCCATATGTATGTGTATTTTTCTGCATGTTCATTGGTAAATGTCTAGTGACAATAAATAATAATAATAGTAATAATTTTCCAGTTGTAGTACAACCCTTCCTTTCTTAAATCATAATATGCTTATATTTTAAACTCTAAGGATTTTTCAAGGGCATCACGCAGAAGGTGTACACCTCGTCCCAAGCCTATTTTGTGCCATAAAGTAACGTTTTCTCGGATGTAACCTAAAAAAAAAAAAAAAGTGTGCCTCAGCCATGGCACCCAAGCAAAGCAAAACTGCTCAGGTGTGGAACTACATGGAGCAGATGTCATCTGAACTCGTCACATGCTTGGTGTGCAAAGATTTACTGAAGTACTGTGGAAGTACATCTAACTTGATAAAACACCTTTGCTCTAGACATCCTATAGAATAGGCTGAGGCAAAAAGAGGATGTTGAATGTGAAATGGGTTTGAAGACTGTAAGTCCTTCTAATTCAATTCAAACCACACTGATGGAGACTATTACAAGGGCTCAGCCCTATAAAATGACTCTGCCAAAAAAAAAAACTTGATGACCTTGTAGTCAGAATGATAGATTAAGTGAAGTAGTCATTCTGTAACTTTATAACTGTAATCAGTAATACTGTACTAGAGATTTGCATGATTCCCAGACTTGCCTCATGATGGGATTTACCTAGCCACAGACTAGTGAATCCAGCATTTGGTACTTGCCTCATGCTCTCCAGCAGATTCCCAGAGGGATGCAGGACTTAATTCATGGACTCACCTCACACAGCACTGCATTGGGATTCATTAAGCAGCAGGTTGCCAAGTCCAGTGAGTCCGTTGAGTCCAATGTGCTCACCGTGTGCTCTCTACCAATGTGAAGAGAACGGGACTTGGACTTGGTTACGGAAACAAGTTCAGCATATGAAGTGAAGGGTTTAACCTGACATTTGAAGCCCTCTCATATGCATTCAGACTTATTAGATCCCAATATTTTTCCTCGACAAATTTTATTGCTTGTAACATACACAATTGTGTATGCATGTCATTTCTGTAACTCCATTATGTTGGGGTAATGGAATCTGAAAATTTTAAACACTATTGCATAAACTGTATTGCATGAATATTATGCAGACCATCACCATGAGCCACCCTACCTCATGACTCTCTTCACTTACCTTTTTTTTTTCTTCCTTTTTTATGTAGGAGGGACACTGGCCAAGGGCAACAAAAATATAATAACAAAAAACCTCACTGAGATGCCAGCTCCCGATTAAGGTTCAAAGCAGTAGTCAAAAGTTGAAGAATGAGTGTCTCGAAACCTCTCTGGAAACCTCTCTCTTGAAGGAATTCAAGCCATAGGAAGGTGTAAATACAGAAGCTAGCAGGGAGTTCCAGAGTTTACCAGAGAAAAGGATGAATGATTGAGAATACTGGTTAACTCTTGCATTAGAGAGGTGCACAGAATAAGGGTGAGAAAAAGAAGAAAGTCTTGTGCAATGAGGCCACGGGAGGAGGGGAGGCATGCAGTTAGCAAGATCAGAAGAGCAGTTAGCATGAAAATAGAAAATAGCTAGAGATGCAACATTGCGGCAATGAGAAAGAGGCTGAAGAAAGTCAGTTAGAGGATAGGAGATAGGATAGGACACAAAAAGCTTTTGATTCCACCCTATCTAGAAGAGCTGTATGAGTGGGAATCCCCACCACCTCAGGAAATATGGAGCATACTCCATACATAAGCGGATAAGGCATTTGTACAGAGCAGCTAGGGAGAGTGAGAAGAACTGGTGGAGACGTCTCAGAATGCCTAACTTCATAGAAGCTGTTTTAGCTAGAGATGAGATGTAAAGTTCCCAGTTTAGATTATAAGAAAAGAACAGACCAAGGATGTTCAGTGTAGAAGAGGGGGACAGTTGAGTGTCATTAAAGAAGAGGGTATAGTCTGGAAGGATGATAGGAATTGAGTTTTTGAGGCATTGAACAATGCCAAGTTTGTTCTGCCCCAATCAGAAATTTTAGAGAGATTAGAAGTCAAGCATTCTGTGGCTTCCCTGCATGAACTGATTACTTCCTGAAGGGTTGGATGCCTATGAAAAGATGTGGAAAAATGCAGGGTGGTATCATCAGTGTACGAGTGCATAGGACAAGAAGTTTGGTTTTGATCATTGATGAATAATAGGAAGAGAGTGGGTAACAGGACAGAACCCTGAGGAACACCACTGTTAATAGATTTAAGAGAGGAACAGTGACCATCTACCACAGCAGCAATAGAACGGTCAGAAAGGAAACTTGAGATGAAGTCACAGAGAGAAGGAAAGAAGCCATAGGAGGGTAGTTCAATTCCAGACTCTGCCAAAAGCTTTTGATATGTCAAGGCAACAGCAAAAGTTTCATCAAAATCTCTAAAAGAGCATGACCAAGACTCAGTAAGGAAATCCAGAAGATCACCAGTAGAGCAGCCTTGACAGAACTCATACTGGTGATCAGATAGAAGGTTGTGAAGCGATAGGTGTTCAAGAATCTTCCTGTTGAGGATAGATTAAAAAACTTTAGATAGGCAGGAAATTAAAGCAATAGTATGGTAGTTTGAGGAATTAGAATGATCATCCTTTTTAGAAATAGGCTGAATGTAGGCAAATTTCCAGCAAGAAGGAAAGGTAGATAGATGTGATAGCAGTGGTGTCATCTGGTTGAAATAAAGGAGGGAAAGAAGAAGGAAAGTTATTGGAGATGTTTTTGGTTAGATGCCAGAAGTCACAAGGGGAATTAGATCTTGAAAGATTTTGACACTTTCTATTAATGAAGGAGTTTTTAGCTAGTTGGAGAACAGACTTGGCATGGTTCTGGACAGAAATATAAAGTGCATGAGATTCTGGAGATGGAAGGCTCTAGTACCTTTTGTGTGCCACCTCTCTATCATGTATAGCACAAGAACAGGCTTTGTTAAACCAAGGTTTGGGAGATTTAGGTCGAGGAAAAGAGTGAGTAATGTACACCTCCATGCCAGACACTATCACCTCTGATATGCACTCAGCACACAAAGACGTGTTTCTTTCACAGAAGCAGTAGTCATTCCAAGGAAAATCAGCAAAATACCTACTCAGCTCCCCCCAACTAGCAGAGGCAAAACACCAGAGGCACCTCCAGTTAGGGGGATCCTGAGGAGGGATTGGAGTGATAGGACAAGATACAGATATGAGATTGTGATCGGAGTAGCCCAACACAGAAGAGTGGGTAACAGCATAAGCATAAGTATTAGAGGTTAGGAAAAGGTCAAGAATGTTGGGCATATCTCCAAGACGGTCAGGAATATGAGTAGGGTGTTGCACTAATTGCTCTAGGTCATGGAGGATAGCAAATTTGAAGGCTAGTTCACCAAGATCGTCAGTGAAGGGAGAGGAAACCCAAAGCTGGTGGTGAACATTGAAATCTTTAAGAATGGAGATCTCCACAAAAGGGAAGAGAGTCAGAATATGCTCCACTTTTGAGGTTAAGCAGTCAAAGGATTTTTTATAGTCAGAGGAGTTAGATGAGAGGTATAAACCACAGATAAATGTAGTTTAAGAGTGACTCTGTAGTTGTAGCCAGATGGTGGAAAACTTGGAAGATTCAACAACGTGGGCACGAGACCAGGTTAAGTCGTGCACATAAATGTAACATCCAGCTTTGGATTGAAAATGAGGATAGAGAAAGTAGGAGGGAACAGAAAAGGGGCTACTGTCAGTTGCCTCAGACAGCTGCATTTCAGTGAGAAAAAGATGAAGTTTAGTAGAGAAGAGATGTTCTACAGATTCAAAAGTAGATCTGAAACCACAAATGTTGCAGAAGTTAATGAAGAAAAAGTTGAGGGGGGTGTCAAGACACGTAGGGTCGATAACAGAAGAGCAGTCTGACCTGGGGACTGGTAGTAAGCTATTTTCTAAAAAAAATTGTTTCTCATTAGCTTCGAGTTTTGTTGAACATGTATGCAAGGTAAGAATGTTAAAAGATAGGTGCATTTTCAGTTGTATGAAGGTGTGTTTTTACCTAAGGAACACAGTAAATCTTGTGCGTGTCACCATGTTTGATGTGTAACCACTAACTGCTGGTGCATCAGGTGATCATGGAGTCTATACTAGTTTCAAAATGCTGCCTTATTTTAATTGCGTGCCACTTTGAAAATGTTCTTTCATTATGGCTTCTTGAAGAATTCTGAGATTTCCATAATGAGCACAGATATCTCTATTCTTGGTGTGTTCCACAAATTGCAGCTCAGTGTCCATACAGCTACACAGCTCTGATAGTCTTGGCATTGTCACCAGCATCTTGTCTTTCTCATCACTGCTTCTACTCTCCTGAGTATTGACCATGGTTACCATAGATACTATGGGACAGCATGGTGTGGTTGATTAAAAGTACAGTACATTACTGTATTTATTCCTCTGCCTTTCATAATTTAATTATTGATATTAGCCACTCCGAAGGTAACCTAATGCTTACTGCTAGTACCTGTGAACAATTGGCTTCATCAGACTGATGTTCCCCCCTTTTAGTCCGTAGTATCGAGGTATGAGTGTATACACTCATATCTCAGTACTATTGACTAAAAGGGGGGAACATCAGTCCAATGAAGCTGATTGTCCATAGGTAGCAACACAGTGAACTCCTAGATTTCATGAGGTTATGTTCCAAAGGTACCCATGAAGTGCTAAAATTAGCATTATATTGTTGCTACTCCTAAAATGCCTTTGAGAGAGAGAGATGAATTGTGGCTGTGTGATGGCTAGTGGGTGTCCTTGACGGTAACCAGTGGTGAACTGCTCTCTCTCTCTCTCTCTCTCTCTCTCTCTCTCTCTCTCTCTCTCTCTCTCTCTCTCTCTCTCTCTCTCTCTCTCTCTCTCTCTCTCTCTCTCTCTCTCTCTCTCTCTCTCTCTCTCTCTCTCTCTCTCTCTCTTGGATAAGTTAACACACACACACACACACACACACACACACACACACACACACTCACAAACAGAGAGAGAGAGAGAGAGAGAGAGCATTTTGGGAAGGTCACTCACTGGCTGTCTTTTCTTCTTTTCCTCCAGATGGCTTGGCATAGAAAATTATGATAATTCAAACCCAACACATGAAAAGGGCAAAAATCATGGAGCAATGAGCTACATGTGTGGTTACACTGATGTAAACAAACTGACTGCCTGCAACAAGCGGTCAGTTCTAGTAGTAGTAGCTCATGTCCAGTTATGCCACAATTCCATCCATACTGCACTGAACGTTTAAATTGAGTTGACTGCTCCAGATTTTGTCCACTGTTTCCAAAATCTGCTAAAGTGAGGTCCATAGTACTGAGGTGTGTGTGTGTGTGTGTGTGTGTGTGTGTGTGTATATGTATATATATATATATATATATATATATATATATATATATATATATATATATATATATATATATATATATATATATATATATATATATATATATATATATATATATATATATATATATATATATATATATATATATATATATATATATATATATATATATATATATATATATATATATATATATAATGTGTGTGTGTGTGTGTGTGTGTGTGTGTGTGAACAAGTGTGAATGACAAACATGTAAAATCACTCACACAACCTTACCAACTTCATCAATTTAATTAATCTATCAAACAAAAACTATATACATTCTAGTCATCCAACATTAACCTAACCTAATCTAACCTAACCTAACCTAACCTAACCTAACCTAATCTAAGTTAACCTAACCTGATAGACTTCCCACTGGGACTATTTTATCTAGATGTTTTCTGCCTCTCCAGTGGGGAAGATCCACTATCGTACATGCGCATTGGGATGATTTTTGCTGCACCAATTTTTTTTCACAACACCACCACCACTGTTGCCATCCACAGTGATATCAACAGTGAGTCTTCATTAGCTGTGTGTATAAACAATACTTCATCGTGATTTTTTAATGATTTTTACTATGCTGTATCGGTTTTTGTTGATTATCGTTTTGTTGTTTTATGAATTATATATTTATTATCAGCAGCTGTATTCATAAAAAAAAATGAAATTTTATAGGTAGTCTGGAAATATTTCGATTTTTGTTGGGCCTTTCTCAGACAGGTTGGAACCATAGTAATTTTCTGCTATGGCTTTCATTAAAACGTGGGCTGATAGTGGAACTGAAGCTCTGCATTAACAGCAAACTAACTGTGCTTAATATTTATTGACATTTCCCTTCCTCTTTACAATATCCTGATGAGAATTTAAGGACACTGTCTGCAAAGTTTTGCAGATAAGAAGGTAAAAAGCTGACCCATAGCTCTTTGACCATCAAATTTAGGCAAAGATGACGTGTCCAAACTTCACATCTGTTTTTTCATATCCATCCATAAGTTTTCAATTGGATTGATATCTGGGCAGGCCAGTCCTGAATAAACGGAACCTCACAGTCTGGTAACAAACAACATATGGAGCTGAATCCTGTACAAGCACTGTTGCTTATATTTTTTTTCAAAAGAATCATACAGCACATCATTCAGAAGTTCTAAATAATTGTCTTGGTCAATTTTTCTTTTCCATAGTATGTAAAGCAGCCCCAAACCATAAGTAATATAAAGTGACAGGTTATGTGTATTTACCTTGGATCAGACAGACACACGAATATAGCCAAGTACCTATCAACACAGGCCTGCCACTAAATAGAATACTTAGCTATATGTGTGGATGGAGTGTCTGCCAGGTTGGTAGAGTGTTGAGAAGTAGCTTGAGTGTTGAATGCTGGCTGGAGTCTCACTATAATGAAGGAGCAGATATGTTGTCTGGCCACTGTTTGGAAGTTAACTGACTCCTTGTTTGCCGAGCAGACTGATATCAGTTTGCTCTGGGATGATGAATCTGCTCAACCCAGATCCTCATTGTTTCATCCACTTGTCCCAGTGGATTGTTATGTTTTAGTTGAATTAATTTCCCTGCTGGAACAATAGTTTCGACATCTGTCGTGGAGTTAGCAGTGTTTTTTTGTAGTCATTGTGAAGCTTACTGCATGCTCCTCACAAACACTTTGCAGTAATTGTGGGTTTTTTTCTCTTTAATTCCCATGCTTTGAGCCTTGGATTCTGTGCATTCTGCCTGGAGATAAGTCTACAGATCTCAAAGGTTGTCTTACAAGGCCTCACAGGCATGGGAAGTGAGGCAAGTGCAGTGGCCTCCCTGATGTACTTAAATCTTTTCACCAAGCACTGGACTGTCCTTAGCTTAATTCTGGTTTGATTAGCAGTAGTTTGGAGACCATGGCCAGCTTATTATAACTTTATTACCTCCTTACTTTTCTCCTTGCTTGTGGCCATTTTGGGCATGTTAAGAGGGTTGGAGGAAGCAAAATAAAGCCTCAATTTGCTTCTTCCTGGGCCACTTAGCAAACATACAGTCCTTGTTCTTTTAAAGCCTAGGGTCTGTTGAGTCACATCTAGCTTAATGTGCAGATGTCACAAGCATAATTCTTTTTTTTCAAATGCATTGTTTTCTTTTCTTTGAGCACACAACAGATGCTTTTCTGTATCAATGGGATCACCAAGAAATGTCTGCTTTTCTGCCCCTTCCACTGGTCAGGGAAGTTTTGAACAATCACTATGATTGCCCTGTTTTGGCCCTGACAGGAATGATTACCCAACCTTTGGAAGATGACAAGAGACATGCCAAGGTGTCTAACTCCATGTCACGACTTATTGTGCCAGCCACACATGCAGTGTTTTTATGAAAATTTCCATGGGCTTCTTCTAATTGCATGGTGACTGTCCATTAACTCCTTTGCCATGAGGGCTTCTCTAAGGGAGTCTATGTTCTGAGTTTTTGACACCAGTTTTTCTCAGCCCCCAGCAGCTAACTCTGTATATGGACCTTATTTGTCCATATATGGAGCATGCCGCATATATATGGGGGTTAAACTCATTGTTCTTTTGAACATGGTGAAATCATTTCATCTTATCAACTCCTCTCCTCTATGTAACTGTCTTCAGCGTCTCTCTCTTTGTTGCTATTCCTATTTTCACACTCAATATTCTTGTGATCTTGCAACTGCACACCACTCCTCCTGTGGCCTCACTGCACAAGACTTTCTACTTTGTCTCACTCCAGTTCTGTTCATCTCCCTAATGCTTGAGTTAACCAGTTCTTTGAGAACCTGCAGTTCTCAAAGAATAGAACATACAGTGGAATCTCGGTTACCAAACTTCTCCCTTTTCGAATAATTCGGTTTTCAAACAAAATTTTGAACAGATTATTGCTTCAGTTGTGGTAGCATAATTCGGTTTTAGAACAAAGTTACTTGATTTCAAATATTAAAAGACATACGAAAATCTGTTTATCACTAATTTATAGTTTCTATAAATATCTACTTAGTTTTTATATAATTGGAAGAGAGACACAGAGTGTAATACAGTAATTTAATCTTTGAAATAAGTTGAAAAGCTTTAATGTAAACAAAGTTTTCAGTGCTCAGGAGTAATCCCAAATCCTGTGGCTCTCTTGATGACCCCCACCGCCATCACTACCACACAACTGCATTTTTTCAGTACCTTTTCCCAGCACCAAGATGTCCAAGTATTATGATCATTTTCATTTTGGCAGTAAGTGGGTTGCACCTCTCTGTGTCCCTCTGTAAAGCTTCCCTCACTAGATTGGTCTAAACAGTATCTTCTAATGAGTTCTGTGTCACTAAGTTCATTCATTACAACCTTTCTGGATAAATAATTTGTAAGCTGGAGATGTTGTGAAGCAGCCATCTTGGCTGTGGGAGTGACTGTCATAAGCTGCTAAGACAGTGTAGACTGGTGTCTTGGAACGGATTAATCCATTTTACATTAATTCCTATGGGGAAAATAATTTCAGTTTTTTAACATTTTGGATTTCAAAAGACATTCAGGAACAAATTAAGTTTGAGAACTGAGGTTCCACTGTACTATGAATTTTATGACTCACTTTTCCTTTCTTGTTACTCTGAAGTTTTGTTTCTTATTTCTTATGCCTTATTGATTATAGATTTGAGAAATAATTTCTTAGAGGAAAGTAACTTACTTTTCTGTGTGATGATTTTGGGGGAAACACAGCAGCTTGCCATGTGTACCCAACTCTGCAACATTTATAACCAAAATCTTTATCCCTCTCCAATATCTTAGCCTTTAATTTAATTTTATTGCTTTGATATTATATGCATGTTGACAAAGGCATTGAAAAAAAAAAATAATTCCCAAGTATGTCTCAATTCCTAAAGAAGTATTCAGTCTATAATAACTCTAAGCCCAAAAGATAGGTATGTATATGAAAACTTTCACTCAAAACATTCTTTGTTACTATTAGTGACAAGTCTTCTATATACACAGAATTGAAGGCCATAATATGGCTAAAAAACAAAATCATATATATATATATACGAGTATATATATATATATATATATATATATATATATATATATATATATATATATATATATATATATATATATATATATATATATATATATATATATATATATATATATATATATATATATATATATATATGTGTGTGTGTGTGTGTGTGTGTGTACTAAACACTTCCCTAAGAGGTAAGTATATATACATACTAAACACTGTACAGGGTAAAGGAAACCCAAGGCAGAGAAATAACGTGGCTTTAGATTTAATTTAAAAATGCCCTCTAGGACTTAGGTATATTTCTGTCATCTACTGTGCATTAGTGCTAATTTTTTTAAATAAAACAGGATCATGTTTTGAGACACGATGTGCTTTTAGTACTCAGTAAATATATCAGGTATGAACCATGCATGTAAGGACAAGTAAACTGAGACTTGCAGAAACTTTGGAAGAGTTCTTAGGAATGGGCATCAGATATATATAGGTATGTAGAATGTGTAGGACTCTACAGAATTCAGGGCTCAGGATGTGTGCTTTTTTGCGGTTGACAGTAAAAGGTGTTTCTTTTAAGCCACCAGCCTTGTGACTTGCACTGTGATGACCTCTATCTCATAGACAATTTGTAGGGAAACTGGAAATATGATCATAAAGCTAAAGCTGTTCACAAATTTATCTAATCACTAATGACACATAGGAAGCTTAAAGGCAAATGTTTTCCATCAGATGGAATGGCTGATCTAAATTGAGATTTCTCTTTCTAGTTGTGCTTGTGGTGGCTAAGCTGAAGGAAGAATGATAGCATCAGAGTCAGGCAGCAGTGAGGATGTGGATTCTAGCATCAAAGCTCAGCTGGAGGATGAGGTTATCCGGGAGGCCCTTACTTCTGGCATGGATCTGCGGCAGTACTCACAGTCTGTAGAAAAGGAGCTACGTCAGGTAAACACTATTGTATCTCATCATTACTTAATGATTTGCAATTTTTTTAATATTGTTACTATTTCATTGCACTAGTACAGTGCTCCAGTTTTCTTGATATATCAGTATGTGAATATTTATATTGTGTGAGATCCCTATAGTCATTACAGTTAAGACTTATTTGAACTTCATATAAAAGAAATGTTCCTGCCACATCACATGATTGTTTATCTTTTCACATATTCATTTAAAAGTCTCTCTCTCTCTCTCTCTCTCTCTCTCTCTCTCTCTCTCTCTCTCTCTCTCTCTCTCTCTCTCTCTCTCTCTCTCTCTCTCTCTCTCTCTCTCTCTCTCTCTCTCTCTCTCTCTCTCTCTCTCTCTCTCTCTCTCTCTCTCTCTCTCTAAGCCAACCTTGGAACAATTTTGTGGTGCTTATTTACACATGAGTAATCTTTTTGCACCATATAAACTTAATCATGACCAGCAATCATCATTGCTCTCTCTTCTCCATGTCATTCCTCAACAGGCCTATGGCAAACTCATTGAGACATTCTGATATATTAATGTTTTTTTATGACCTATATATGTATTTAGATATACATATATGATCAATCATTAGATATATATTCCCTACCCAGCATAGAAAAACAAGCCTCACTAGAAATAATTTCCATGAACTTTATTCCTATTTCCATGAAAATGACTGAACAGAAGAGAGAGAGAGAGAGAGAGAGAGAGAGAGAGAGAGAGAGAGAGAGAGAGAGAGAGAGAGAGAGAGAGACCTTTGCTGGCTGTGTGCATGTATTTTATTTTTTTCTATGTAGGAAGGACACTGGCCAAGGGCAACAAAAATCCAATAAAAAATATGCCCACTGAAATGCCAGTCCCACAAAAGGGTCAAAGCAGTGGTCAAAAATTGATGAATAAGTGTCTTGAAACCTCCCTCTTGAAGGAATTCAAGTCATAGGAAGGTGGAAATACAGAAGCAGGCAGGGAGTTCCAGAGTTTACCAGAGAAAGGGATGAATGATTGAGAATACTGGTTAACTCTTGCATTAGAGAGGTGGACAGAATAGGGGTGAGAGAAAGAAGAAAGTCTTGTGCAGCGAGGCCGCGGAAGGAGGGGAGGCATGCAGTTAGCAAGATCAGAAGAGCAGTTAGCATGAAAATAGTGGTAGAAGACAGCTAGATATGCAACATTGCGGCGGTGAGAGAGAGGCTGAAGACAGTCAGTTAGAGGAGAGGAGTTGATGAGACGAAAAGCTTTTGATTCCACCCTGTCTAGAAGAGCGGTATGAGTGGAAGGTTGTGTCGAGTTGATAGATGGAGGAATTGAGTTTTTGAGGCATTGAACAATACCAAATTTGCTCTGCCCCAATCAGAAATTTCAGAAAGATCAGAAGTCAAGCGTTCTGTGGCTTCCCTGCGTGATATGTTTACCTCCTGAAGGGCTGGACATCTATGAAAAGACGTGGAAAAGTGCAGGGTGGTATCATCAGCGTAGGAGTGGATAGGACAAGAAGTTTGGTTTAGAAGATCATTAATGAATAATAAGAAGAGAGTGGGTGACAGGACAGAACCCTGAGGAACACCACTGTTAATAGATTTAGGAGAACAGTGACCATCTACCACAGTAGTAATAGAACGGTCAGAAAGGAAACTTGAGATGAAGTTACAGAGAGAAGGATAGAAACCGTAGGAGGGTAGTTTGGAAATCAAAGCTTTGTGCCAGACTCTATCAAAAGCTTTTGATATGTCGAAGACGGCAGCAAAAGTTTCACCAAAATCTCTAAAAGAGGATGACCAAGACTCAGTAAGGAAAGCCAGAAGATCACCAGTATATCGGCCTTGATGGAACCCATACTGGCGATCAGATAGAAGGTTGTGAAGTGATAGATGTTTAAGAATCTTCTTGTTGAGGATAGATTCAAAAACTTTAGATAGGCAGTATATTGGTGCCTACTGAACACCCACAATGATCATTCAGTTAATTTTTGTGGTGTACATGGAATAGACTTCTACTTATCACCAACTGCCCACACCTTGTGTTACTTTTATTTATTTACTTATTTATTTATTTTATTTTATTTTATTAATTAATTTATTTTATTTATTTATTTATTTATTTATTTATTTATGTTTATTTTATTTATTTATTTATTTATTTATTTATTTATTTATTTTATTTATTTATTTATTTATTTATTTATTTATTTTTTGCCTTGTCTTTCTTTTGTTGGGCTTCATGTTCAAGAAATGTTCAAAGTGCAGTAAGTATCTGCCTGTTGTGAAATTATAGTCACATTTTCTGTGTTTGGCTTGATAGCTTCTTTCATTCATAGCCAATTCTTGATGCTATAAATGCAGTCATTTTTTCTGATGGTCATTTGAAGGAGACTGTTACCTTCATTCTTTGAGGAATTCTTAAAAATGTGAAAAAGTTGTAAAAAATCCAGGGTGTTTTGGAAATAAAAGCACACATTGTGACAAAGTATGGAGACATTTACAAAGATAAAGAAATTGGCTATTTTTTGACACCCAACCCCAATTTACATTGTGCAGTTACATCTAGCTTCATGGACAGATGTAGCAAGAATAATATTTCCTCTTCAGATCCATTGTTTTCTTTTCTTTGAGCACCCATGTAGCATCTACTAGGCTTCTAATTGACATCTGGCAACTCTGGCAGTAGATAACAGAGAGGTGGAGGGTTATGTCAATCCTCTCTCTCTTTGCATATCTTTGCAACTGACAGCCACAACTTCCACATTTCCAATGTTTTTCCATTTTCATCAGAGGCAGGACTAGCAGGAAGAAAAATTTATCGAATGATAAATGAAATTTCATTCTATCGAATGATAGAATGAAAGGAAATGGAGACAACAGTGCACACAAGCTGTGACTCATCACCCCTGCCATCTCAGTCATGTGTCAACTGACCCATCACCACTATTACTTAAGAACATAAGAACATAAGAAATAAGGGAAGCTGCAAGAAATGACCAGGCTTATACATGGCAGTCCCTGTATGAAATATATCTACCTATTTTCATCTATTATCCCCATCCATAAACCTGTCTAATCTTCTCTTAAAGCTCTCTAATGTCCTAGCACTAACAACCTGATTACTGAGTCCGTTCCACTCATCGACCACTCTATTTGAGAACCAATTTTTTCCTATCTCCTTCCTAAACCTATTGTCCTTACCACAGTCACTATTCTCACCACTGTCAATAATACTTTTTCTGCGCCACAGCAAGATCACGATCAGGACCAGCCACACCTACTTCACAGATCTCACTTCTGATTTCCACTCACAAGAAACAGACAGATATCATGGAAAAATAATTGATGCCAAAGAGTGATGATAAATACAAGAAATGTACATTGTCTGTGACACTCAGCTTCAGGCCATTTCATCCATTTCTCTTTGTCCCAAATCTTGCAATAACAAGCACTTTTGTCTCATTCTTTTGGGACACAAGCATTGAAGTATCATGCAATAACTGCTATGATAAATTACTTTATGTTTCTATGAGGGAAGGAGTGGGACAATTCTAGAAGCCATAGGAACGAAACAAGACAGCATGGCAATAAAATAAATGTACATAATAGTCTGGAGTTGAGAGAAAATGGGACTTTTGGGTGGCATGTCATGTTTCCCACTTTGTGTGCCAATATCTCAAAACTTACTTTTTCACATGTTTCAGCCTGTTTCTCTGTAACTATTAGAGCAATTTTAATGGGACTTTCACCATTTTAACCCATAGACCTCGGGCTAGAGGACTATTGTCGTCCTCTCAGCGCGCGAGCAGTATTGATAAATTTCAGAAAAATAGGTGTTCTTCATCAGTACCCTGTGGGGTAATTTCAAACGAAAACATAGTAGTTTTTAGTGTTATCTCACCGCCAATCCTTCCTCTTCACGATGAAATAAATTGAATTTGTCTAGGTTGCAGCCCGGCAGAGATATGATGTTGGGAAGAGGTGCTACTTTTGGCCAAGCCGAGCGCACTTGTTCGTGCGGGTACTGTTGACCTTGGCCTGGGTCTCCCTCTCCCCGCGCCACCACGTACACAGCATGCATTCTCTCATACCAGCGCGATTATTCACATTAGGCTACATATTACGCAGGTTTGATGCTCATATACATAACTCCTTGCGAAACTTAATGTTTTTTTTTTGGTCATCATATGAAAAAAAAACTTTCATAAACACAGTACAATTATCGAATATATACACTCATTAGGCTACATATTACGCAGGTTTGACACTCATATAAATAACTCCTTACGAAACTCATCGAACAAGGCTCTTAGGATACCACTGTTATTCAAATTTACCACATGCGGTGGCTTAGTGCGCTCCCTGATTATAGGGGTAGAGGAACTGGGGCCCGCTGGCGCGCTCCCTTCCTCCACGCATCCAGACACAGGGAAATCATTATCAGCATGTCTGTCCGCCATAGTGGTCTGTAGTGCTCTGGGAAGTTGCGTGAAACGTAGGGCAGGGATGCCATCAACCACAGGAAATAATAATTACGTCACGGGAGTACAAATCTTGGCGGGACAGCAGAGGACGGGAACTCCTGCCACCCGAAGCCCTCCGCCTGAGCGGGAATTCCCGTCGCCCGAAGCGTATGGGTTAAAATGAACATAATGCACAATTTTTCTCATAGGTTACTTTTTCAATTAAAATAAAATGAAATTGAAAAATCTACTAAATGAAAACTGTAATAATAAAGAGAGGTTCTGTTAATGTTTTCAGCAGTGTAACCCCTTCATTTATCTTAGAATAGTAAATTTTGTTTTTTCAAAAAAACACATTTTCATTTTTTTTTTTTTTTTGCAAATATTTATTGCAGAATTCTTATGAAACTTGGCATGGAACATCTCTATTTAAACATACCCTAGAAAAAAATAAATAATCCACCCAATTTGAAAAAAAAAAAAGTGATGGTCCTCTTAATCTCCTAAGTGACGGGTGATGCAGTGATATGCATCTCAGGGCTGCAACAGATGATATATATGCAGTAAAACCTCCCTAAACCAAACTCAAATAAGCCAAATATTGGATAACCAGAATGCCCTTATCAAGCTCCTCAGCCAGTCGGCCCAGCTCCACTCCATTCCAATCACACCAGAGCCACCAGCCAACGTCTTTGACAAAGACTGAGTGACAAGCAAAAGTACACTAGTTGTACAGTGCATATGTTATGTTAGCTCTTATGTGACCAATATGTTGTGTACAGTTAAGTGAGCTCTTAACCTTTTCCTTCCAGCAATCGTATATATACGATTGCAAAAATGCGTCCGTAGCAACGGCGATCATACCCGTAGTCAAGAATTTTCGCGCCTCAATTTTGAGCTCCGAGCGCGGTTTCTCGAGTCAGATGGTGTGAGTGGAAGTGTCTGGCATGTTTCCACATGTAGTGTTGTCACTAGCTCTGGAAATTTAGCGGTAACTAAGCTATTTTCCCTTTCTCCGGGCGACACTTGGCAACCCCAGCGACCCGCTGGGTGGAAAGCACTCGCCGGGTGGAAAGCACCATGATAAGTGCGAAGAGACATCCTGATAAGAGCGAAGGATCTCAGATCATAACTCACCATGGAGCAGGACACAACATATGTATTTAGCAGTGCTTCTGAGTTTGAAGACAGTGACAGTGAATATTTAGAAGAAGAAGCTGAAGAAAGCGAAGACATTAGTGAGGACTCGGAAAATGATTTACAGAATCCACCTGTTTTATCAGAACAGAGAGATGATACCTATCATTCTTTCATGTTAATTTTTTCATTATCTTCGATTTTATAATAAAATGGTAGAAGGTAACTTGTCAGAGAGAGAGAGAGAGAGAGAGAGAGAGATAATGTTATTTGCCTGAAACTTGATATGAAAAGGGATGAAATCTCTCTCTCTCTCTCTCTCTCTCTCTCTCTCTCTCTCTCTCTCTCTCTCTCTCTCTCTCTCTCTCTCTCTCTCTCTCTCTCTCTCTCTCTCTCTCATTGGAAGTGTACAATTTCCCCTCCAAGATGAGAGAGAGAGAGAGAGAGAGAGAGAGAGAGAGAGAGAGAGAGAGAGAGAGAGAGAGAGAGAGTGTGTGTGTGTGCGCGTTGTCATCGCTCTCTGGGCTGTTTCTGGATGACGGATCACACAGCGGGAGGAGGAGGAATCCTTTATAAGGCATAAATTCAACTTTCAGAGGTCACATCGAGCTACAAAGTATATCATTGTATTCAGAATAACAAAGAGAAAATAATTATTAGTATTCAAACAATTTTCTGACAGTTTCTAGGTTTACCATTTTTAGCCGTCATACAAAATGGGAAAATAATTTAAGCGCCGGAAGGAAAGGGTTAAGTAGACACTGCTTAAGTGTGTAGTTGCATAATGTTAAGTGAACTCTTAACTGACCAGTTAGTATGTTGTGTACAGTGTGTAATAACAAAATATGCTGTAAATATCTATCTTTGGGGCTCATAATGTGCTTATAATGTGCTAACAAATATGCTATAAATAACAATAAACACATGTTTATGTACACAGAAATCAGTCAAAAATGTGTATTGTCAGATAAACCGAACTTTTGAATAAATCATCGGCCACCTCACTCCATATAGTTCAGTTTATGGAGGTTTTGCTGTATGTGCCTGATGACATCATTTAGCAACACTTACAAAGCTGCACCCTCCCAATTTTTTGTGACTTTAGGTCTGGTACCCCATACAAAGTGAGAATCATGGAATGAGGTGATCTGCCCTTGTCCCAATGCATGGCTTAATGCAAATGCAAGCCAGTTTTTTCCACTCCCAGGAAGCACTGATAGACAAGGAATCACATTTATAGAACTTCTGAGCACAGTGGAAGAACATTCCTTTCATAATATGGGGAGAGTGGTGAGAGGCAGATAGGACAAGACAAGACAGGAAGTGTGGGTGTGCAAGCTGTAGCCTGTGCCCTATCCAGTGTAATGAACACAATGGCTACCACTTTTGCAGAATGGCTGATGTAATATTGTTATTCAACTCCTACTGCCAGCTGAACTAAAATAACATGAGTTGGACAAAAATATCATTAGAAAGGAGAAGGATTGGTGCTTTTCATGGTATAAGTTTCATTATTATAGGATCTGTATTAAAGGAAGTATAACTAAGAATAAGCGTGATTTTTCTTTTAAAAAATACCCTGTTATGAGAAGAGATTCCCACACCAGATGTCCGTCACTAAGGGGTTAAGTTGATGATCCAAAGAAACATAGTGACTGTGAAGTGATGCAGTCTAAGTCATGTTGGGGCCTAGTTGAGAAGAAGCAGAAAGATGGTTCTGGGTCTGCAGAATCTCAGTAATTGGTCTTGAAGGTTCTAGTCTGTTGAATATGATATGTCATCTATTAACTCTTTACTGCCTGAATAATTTTTTATTAAAAAAATCTTAAATGCAATTTTCTTTTTTTTTTTTTTAGGATCAAAATAAACTTAGATGTCCATGTCTTCATTCATATCTATTCACTACAAAAAAATATCCTTAAAAGGGACATGAATGTCCATTTAGACATATAGCAACTTCATGGTCTGAATAATATTATCAAAGATTTTAGGATTTCTTCAACACATACCTTATACGAAAGAAAATATAACTGAATGACTACTCATATATGTTTTGAGTATTTATGTAGTACTTTCACATCTGTGAATTACATAAACTTAAATTGTGACTTTTATAAATTGAGTTATAAGAAATTTTCCTTTTTTTTATTTGACAATCATTATGTGTCATCTCTAGTTGTTTGATATAATCATAGAAGTGGCTCTTCCAAGCATCACAGCATAGATGAACTTCATACTTCATACAGTACATTTGTACTATTCCCTTACAGCCTAGCAACTGGCATGTGCCCCTATTTGCATTGATAACAGGAAAATGCCCAACACTGTTTTGCTGTTTGCTTTTCCTGTAATTTTCATAGTTGCTCTCCCAGTTTTCTGTTTCTGAGCAAAGGCATGTCTGTCTACAGCATTTTAAGGTCTTCTTTACTTGACACATCTTTTCCATTATATATTAAGGAATGATAGCCTTAGCTTGAACTCACAATGTTTGTCCAGTAATGCAGTTCATCAGTCGATCATCAGATGTTCTGATGGACTGCCTCAGCAGGCATTGTCATCTCGTCTCCACGGAATGGACTCTGCACCAGGTGTGCAAGCAGATATGGAAACTATTGGAGTACCCCCTTGTAGAATTATTTGCCATTTATCAAAACCAAACTTCATTTCTCCTTTTCCTATTCCCATAGTCATGCAAATCTATGCCTCTGGTATATTTGTTGTAATTTGTTATAGCAGCAACTGTTAGCTGAACCTCATCCCTGTGTTAGCAGTGAATTGACAGTACAGTATATCTTTTATGTTTCAATGTTACTTTTGCAAAAAATGACCAATAATATGATGTACATTTTCTTTATACAGTAATCCCTCCAATATCCAGATGTTCAATAACTGGACTCATTAATATCTGTACATAACTGTGTCCAGATATTAAACCAGACAAATGCTTCAGCTGCCAGTGTGACTCTAGCTTCTCAATGCGCAATTCTCTTTATCTACCCCTCTCTCACAAGCAAGCCAGCATAACTTGTGTTGTGGCAAACAAGTGATTTTTTTTTTTTTTTTTTTTTTTTTTTTTACTATAAATGAAATGTATGTTAAGGCATGTGACTTACACATGGAAATAGATACACAATACATAACAAGTACATATTTATTCTTATCTGCATATATGCTGTATATATTTGTACTAATTTTTTAGTGAATGGTATTTTACACATTAGCTATTGTTGTCCCACACTTACGCAGCTTTAACTCTTCCTTGTTCATGCTAATATTTGGTAAAAGGAACAGACATGGCTTTGAAAGGTTTTATAGATAAACAATGTATAGCAGTATATATTCATTCTTATCTGCATATATGCTGTATATATTTGCAGTGATATTTTATTGAATGGTATTTCTTAGAACATAAGAACATAAGAAATAAGGGAAGCTGCAAGAAGCCACCAGGCTTACACATGGCAGTCCTTGTACGAAATATACCTACCTATTTCCACCTATCATCCCCATCCATAAATCCGTCTAATCCTCTCTTAAAGCTCCTTAATGTCTTAGCACCAACAACCTGATTGCTGAGTCTGTTTCATTCATCTACCACTCTATTTAAGAACCAATTTTTTCCTATCTCTTTCTTAAACCTATATTTTCAAGCTTGAACTCATTATTTCTTGTTCTGTCCTGATTGCTGATCCTAAGAATTTTGCTTATGTCCCCTTGTTATAACCTTTATACCACTTGAAGAATTCTATCAGGTCCCCTCTTAACTTATGTCTCTCTAAAGAATGTAAAATTAACAGCTTCAATGTTACTTTGTAAGGAATACCCCTCATCCCCTGTATCCTTTTAGTCATTCTCCTTTGTACTGATTCTAATAGACCTATATCCTCCCTGTAATGTGGGGACCAGAACTGCACAGCGTAGTCTTGATGAGGTCTGACCATTGCCAAATATAACTTTAATATTACTTTGGACCTTCTACTTTTAACTCCTAAAAATTAATCCAAAAAATTCTTACATTAGCTATTGTTGTTCCACACACTTACACAACTGTAACTCTTCCCTGTTCATACTGATCTCTGGTAACAGGAACAGACACGACTTTGAAAGGTTTTATTTTGATGGCCACTTTGTTGATGCCGATGCTTTATGCACAAGACTTGCATCACCTTATTTGAGATGGAAGTCTGGATCCGGCAAATTGCAATATCTTCACACAAGTAAGTGGCTATACACGACAAGCACTCACCAAAAAAAAAGTCAGAGAAAAGGCCAAACGCAGAGCAACTGTCTCGTTCAACCCCCACCTAAACACCTGTCTAACTACCAAATAACTTGAAAGGGGGCATGGCCTAGGAAAGTAAGGAGGACAGGACTTTCTTCAAGGAATGTGTGTGTGTTGCGTGGTCTATAGACAGCTGTTGCTGTACGTCTGGCACCACCCCATCCCAATTTTAACTGGTTTGGGCCCTGTCGTAGTTGCCTGGGGATGCAACTCAAGGTGCAAACTACATCAGGCTTTCTTTGAGGACTGACCCATGCTTGGATCCTCAGTGGGACCTCTCATCAGACTTGTCCCTTTGTTGGACTCCCAGATCCTATCCCACCTCCCCTTCTTGGTCTCCCCTTCCTCCCACCATTAAGACATTATCTCCACTGGTATGTTAGGCCCATTGTTGTTAGGCTTGCACTGCCACTGCGATAAGTATGTCTTTGCTGTGATTTTTTCAGCACCTCTGCACTCTGTGATGTTGTTTACATCCATTTTGCCTTCTGCTCTTCCCTGTACATATGGCACCACAGCTTCAGTGCCAGACCTGTGTTTTCTGCCACATAGATAAGCCACAACCCCACCAGGGTGTTTTCTTAGCTGTGGTGATGCTGCTCTGAAGTCCCTGAGGATCAGAGCGAAGCCACTCTCATGGTCAAAAGGAAGAGAGTGATGCCACACTCACAGCAATGTCTTGTCCCACTGACTGGTCTCTTCTGGCAGAAAGTGATGCCACTCTTGAGGCAATGCTCCTTTCTGCTTGTAGTTGCAATAGGATGAGAGTGATGATCCCAGAGCACACACACCAGACTTTTCTAGTACTTCTCCCCACACAGGACCCACCAGCTTATTTTATGTTGATGTACCGTATTTGTTGGCATATTAGACATACCTCTGCATAAGACACACCTATATTTTACAAGGATGTTTTGTGGAAAAAATTTTTATTATGTTTCATCATAAAGTTATGGAAAAAAATTGTAGTGTGATTCACCCACAGTCATCTTGTGGTCACCCAGCCAACCGTTTCCCTACAGAAAGAGCTCAGAGCTCATAGTGACCGATCTTCGGGTAGGACTGAGACCAATGACACACCACACACCGGGACAGTGAGGTCACAACACCTCGTGTTACATCCCGTACCTATTTGCTGCTAGATGAACAGGGGGTACACATTAAGAGGCTCGCCCATTTGTGTGTGTGTGTTTTTTTTGCTTTATGGGAAAAGAGCTATGCTCTTGCTGTCCCATCTCCATATCTTTTAATATCCAACTTAGCCTTGAATCCATGTATACTTTCTGCATTTACTATCTCCTCATCTAGACTGTTCCATATGTCAATACTTCTATATGGGAAACTATACTCTATGACATCTCTTCAACAAGCACTCCTCTTCAGCCTCTTTCCATGTCCTCCAGTGTCCCGTGTATCCCAGACCATTACGTCGCTCTGGTCCACCTCCTCTACTCCCTCATATGCTTTATATATCATAATCAAGTCTCCCCTTTCTCTCCTCTTTTCCAATGTTGGTAGATGTATCCTTGCCAGTCTCTCTTCATATGACAAGTCCCTGATACTTGGTACCATCTTTGTAGCTGCTCTCTGAACTCTCTCCAACTTCCTTATATCCTTTTTCTTGTATAGCGACCACACTACTGCTGCATATCCTAGTCTAGGTCTTATCAGCAACACGATCATCTTCCTGACCATCTCTTCATCCATATATGCAAAGGCCTGCCTTATTCTTCTCAATACGTTATAGGTTTCTCCTGTAATTTTGCTTATGTGTCTCTCCAGGGTCAGGTTCCAAGTCACTGTAACACCGAGATCCTTTTCCTCTTCTGCTCCACTCAACCTTACACCATTCAACACATAATTTCCTTTTACTCTTCTTGTACTTTTTCCAAATTCTATTACTTTACACTTCTTTAAATTAAATTCCATTTCCCATCTATAACTCCACTCTGATATCTTGTTCAGGTCTTCTTGTAACATTCCACAGTCCTCTGAACTCTCAACTTTGCATCATCCACAAAAAGGCTCATGTAGCTGTTCACACTCTCCGTCATATCATTTATATAGACTGCAAACATGATTGGTGCAAGTACTGAGCCTTTGGGTACTCCACTTATGACTTCCCTCCATGATGATTTTTGATCTTTCACCACCGTTCTCATTTCTGTTTGTCAAGAAATTTTCCATCCATCTCAGCAGGGCCCCCCTTAGCCCACCATTATGCTTCAACTTCCACAACAATTTCCTGTGTGGCACTTTATCAAAGGCCTTCTTCAGGTCTAAATAAACACAATCTGCCCATCCATCTCTTTCTTGCTTTATATCCACCACTCTAGAATTAAACTCAGTAAGTTTGTAACACACAATCTCCCTCTCCTAAATCCAAATTGTTGCTTTATTATCACTTCATTTCCTTCTAGGTACTGTATCCATTTATCCTTCACTATTCTTTCACACATTTTGCACACCACACTTGTTAGAGACACAAGTCTATAGTTTAAAGGCTCCTCTTTACTACCACCTTTGTAGATTGGCACTATGTTGGCTCTCTTCCATTCAATTGGGACTCTACTTTCAATTAGGGAGCTCTCAATAATATCATGTATTACCAATGTCAACTGCTGATTGCACTCTTTTAGTATCCATCCTGACACTCCATCAGGTCCAGGGGCCTTCCTAACGTCTAGTCCCTCTATCTGTTTCTGGACATCCTCTTCAGTCACTTGGATTTCCCCCAGACCCATTTCCTCACTCTTCTCACTCTGCCACACAAATGTTCTTTCTTTTGTGAATACTGATTGAAAACTCCTGTTCATTATCTCTGCCAATTCAGCTGGATCCTCACACATTTGACCATTCACCTTCAATCTGCTTATTCCTTCTCTATTTTTCATTTTGCTGTTCTCATATCTGAAGAATAGTTTTGGTTCCTCTTTGCATTTGTCCATAACATCTTTCTCATAATTTTTCCTTTCTTCTCTAATAACCCTTACATATTAATTTCTTGTAGTTGTGTAGTTTTGCCATAGCTCCTGCGTATTTTTCCTCCGCCATCTATTCCATGCCGTTTCCCTCTCCTCCCTAGCAATTTCACATCTTCTATTATACCAGTCATTGTTATATCTTCTCTTTGTCTCTACTTTCAGTACATATCTTTTCACTCCCTCTTCATAAATATTGATGAAAGCTTTCCACTTCTTTTGCACATTACTTTTTTTTTTCTTTTTTGTGTAGGAAGGACACTGGCCAAGGGCAACAAAAATCCAATAAAAAAAAATGCCCACTGAAATGCCAGTCCCATAAAAGGGTCAAAAATTGATGAATAAGTGTCTTGAAACCTCCCTCTTGAAGGAATTCAAGACATAGGAAGGTGGAAATACAGAAGCAGGCAGGGAGTTCCAGAGTTTACCAGAGAAAAGGATGAATGATTGAGAATACTGGTTAACTCTTGCGTTAGAGAGGTGGACAGAATACTCCAGTCCGCTTCACCAAAGTATCTCCTCATTTGTTCAAAATTTGACCTACCATAATTAAATCTTTCACTTTTATAATCTTCACATCTACTTTTCTCTCTTTTTTCTTTAATACAAAACCTTATCATGGCATGGTCACTTTTTCCTAGTGGACAATTATAGTTCATGTCTTCTATAATATCTGCTTCTTTTGATAATACCAAATCAAGTCTTGATGGCTCCTCTCCTCCTCTGTATCTAGTGTTTTCTTGAACCCACTGTGTGTGTGTGTGTGTGTGTGTGTGTGTGTGTGTGTGTGTGTGTGTGTGTGTGTGTGTGTGATTGTTTACTATGTGAAAAAAATAATAAATTAATAATTCATAGACTAATACCATTACGTCTCTCTCTCTCTCTCTCTCTCTCTCTCTTTCTCTCTCTCTGATTCTCTCTCAGCCGGTACAGTAACTTCTCGCACAAGAAACATTCAAATAATTTGCTGATACGAAGATGAAAAGATGAAAAATGGACACATAGATAATAATGATTGTCGTTATAGTAAAATGAGAATTACAGAGAAGAATGATAAATAAATCACAAAAATAAAACAACTGGCAACTTTAGCTACAGAAAACGATGACACTGATTGACATTGATAGAGTCTGGCACAAAGCTTTGATTTCCAAACTACCCTCCTACGGCTTCTATCCTTCTCTCTGTAACTTCATCTCAAGTTTCCTTTCTGACCGTTCTATTGCTGCTGTGGTAGACAGTCACTGTTCTTCTCCTAAATCTATTACCAGTGGTGTTCCTCAGGGTTCTGTCCTGTTACCCACTCTCTTCTTATCATTCATTAATGATCTTCTAAACCAAACTTCTTGTCCTATCCACTCCTATGCTGATGATACCACCCTGCACGTCTTTTCATAGGCGTCCAACCCTTCAGGAGGTAAACATATCACGCAGGGAAGCCACAGAATGCCTGACTTCTGATCTTTGTAAAATTTCTGATTGGGGCAGAGCAAACTTGGTATTGTTCAATGCCTCAAAAACTCAATTCCTCCATCTATCAACTCAACACAACCTTCCAGACAACTATCCCGTCTTCTTCAATGACACTCAACTGTCCCCCTCTTCTACACTGAACATCCTTGGTCTGTCCTTTACTTATAATCTGAACTGGAAACTTCACATCTCATCTCTAGCTAAAACAGCCTCTATGAAGTTAGGTGTTCTGAGACATCTCCGCCAGTTTTTCTCACCCTCCAGCTGCTAACTCTGTACAAGGGCCTTATCCATCCATGTATGGAGTATGCTTCACATGTCTGGGGAGGTTCCACTCATACTGCTCTTCTAGACAGGATGGAATCAAAAGCTTTTCATCTCATCGACTCCTCTCCTCTAACTGACTGTCTTCAGCCTCTCTCTCACTGCCGCAATGTTGCATATCTAGCTGTCGTCTACCGCTATTTTCATGCTAACTGCTCTTCTGATCTTGCTAACTGCATGCCTCCCCTCCTTCCGTGGCCTCGCTGCACAAGACTTTCTTCTTTCTCTCACCCCTATTCTGTCCACCTCTCTAACGCAAGAGTTAACCAGTATTCTCAATCATTCATCCCTTTCTCTGGTAAACTCTGGAACTCCCTGCCTGCTTCTGTATTTCCACCTTCCTATGACTTGAATTCCTTCAAGAGGGAGGTTTCAAGACACTTATCCACCAATTTTTGACCACTGCTTTGACCCTTTTATGGGACTGGCATTTCAGTGGGCATTTTTTTTATTAGATTTTTGTTGCCCTTGGCCAGTGTCCTTCCTACATAAAAAAAAAAAAAAAACTGGCGTGATCATTTTTCCTATTGTGTCACACTGTCAGTGATGTACTTACAGTTGGTGAGGTAATATGTGCGATCATTCACCCCATAGACCCCTCTCCGCACCCTCTTCACCACAAACCTCCCTTGCCAGCTTCCTCTCCACATCATCAACCTTCCTCACCCTCCTGCCATTCCCCCACTGCTCATCTTCACCTCTGCCTACTAATTTTGTTTCTCAGCCTCACTCTTTCTTACCATCACCCATCATTCCTTCCCTTACCACCATCACCACCTTCCCCTTCACATTCACCCCCTCCTCCATCTCTTGCATCCCCTCATCCATCACCATCATCCTCACCACCACCACCTTCTCCACATTCACCCCCTTCTCCATCTCCTACGCCCCCTCATCCATCACCATCACCCTCACCGTCACCACCATCACCACCACCACCTGCCGAAAACACGTTTAACTCAAGTCATTCATCATTCATACTTTATCAGTCAGAAGAGGAAGACTACAACCTTCCATCGCCACCACCCTCTGATGAAGACTAGTGAATAAAATATAAATTGTAATTTATTTTAGAGTGAATATTGGTGTGTAAGGCACAATGGAATCATTCCGGATATTCTGATACATAGTATGTTATAATTATGTTTAGTTGTTTAGTTTTGTGAATGTCAGTGGCGGAGTTTTAAAGGTTGCTGCGCATGCAGAAATGCTGAATGTGATGTGTGGTGTACGTTTTGACTTACCGTACCAAAGAAGTCAAGTAGTCAAAGAATTTCTTATAATCTGAGGAGTTAGGTGAGAGGTACACAGCAGAGATAAATTTTCTTTGAGAGTGACTCAGTAGTTGTAGTCAGATGGTGGAAAACTTGGGAGATTCAAGAGCATGGGCACGAGAGCAGGTTAAGTCATTGCGCATATGAATACAACATCCAGCTTTGGACTGAAAATGAGGATAGAGAAAGTAGGAGGGAACAGAAAAGGGGTTACTGTCAGTTGCCTCAGACACCTATGTTTCAGTGAGGAAAAGATGAGATTTAATAGAGGAGGGGTGGTGTTCTACAGATTGAAAATTTCATTTAAGACCACGAATATTGCAAAAGTTAATGAAAAGTTGAGGGGAGGTGTCAAGACACTTAGGGTCAATACCAGAAGAGCAGTCCAACCTGTCCCCTTCCCAGATGGGGACTCCGAGGCTGGTATAGGAGTCACCATGATAATTTGAACTTTGAGTGAAGGGTGTGTATAATAAGTGTTTGTAGTCTTGTGTGAAGGAAGAGAGTTATCTTTAGAGGGCAGGCTGTGACTGTCCCCTCGTGTTGTGAGACACAAAGGGAAATGTTCAGTGAGGTCACAGCTGGGTATAATGAAAAGTTCACAGCACCACCTGATCCAGTGCTTTAGACCTCATTGGGAGTAATTATTGTTGCACCAGGTGCCTAATGACTTTATTTTTATTAAAAATCTTTGTTGCCCTTGGCCAGTGGCCCTCTTTATTTTTATTAAAAATCTTTGTTGCCCTAGGCCAGTGGATCTCTTACACACACACACACACACACACACACACACACACACACACACACACACACACACACACACACACACACACACACATACAAATGCAAGGAGGAACCAAAACTATTCTTCAGATATGTGAACAGCAAAATGAAAAATAGAGAAGGAATAAGCAGATTGAAGGTGAATGGTCAAATGTGTGAGGATCCGGCTGAATTGGCAGAGATAATGAACAGGAGTTTTCAATCAGTATTCACAAAAGAAAGAACATTTGTGTGGCAGAGTGAGAAGAGTGAGGAAATGGGTCTGGGGGAAATCCAAGTGACTGAAGAGGATGTCCAGAAACAGATAGAGGGACTAGACGTTAGGAAGGCCCCTGGACCTGATGGAGTGTCAGGATGGATACTAAAAGAGTGCAATCAGCAGTTGACATTGGTAATACATGATATTATTGAGAGCTCCCTAATTGAAAGTAGAGTCCCAATTGAATGGAAGAGAGCCAACATAGTGCCAATCTACAAAGGTGGTAGTAAAGAGGAGCCTTTAAACTATAGACTTGTGTCTCTAACAAGTGTGGTGTGCAAAATGTGTGAAAGAATAGTGAAGGATAAATGGATACAGTACCTAGAAGGAAATGAAGTGATAATAAAGCAACAATTTGGATTTAGGAGAGGGAGATTGTGTGTTACAAACTTACTGAGTTTAATTCTAGAGTGGTGGATATAAAGCAAGAAAGAGATGGATGGGCAGATTGTGTTTATTTAGACCTGAAGAAGGCCTTTGATAAAGTGCCACACAGGAAATTGTTGTGGAAGTTGAAGCATAATGGTGGGCTAAGGGGGGCCCTGCTGAGATGGATGGAAAATTTCTTGACAAACAGAAATGAGAATGGTGGTGAAAGATCAAAAATCATCATGGAGGGAAGTCAAAAGTGGAGTACCCCAAGGCTCAGTACTTGCACCAATCATGTTTGCAGTCTATATAAATGATATGACGGAGAGTGTGAACAGCTACATGAGCCTTTTTGTGGATGATGCAAAGTTGAGAGTTCAGAGGACTGTGGAACATTACAAGAAGACTGAACAAGATATCAGAGTGGAGTTATAGATGGGAAATGGAATTTAATTTAAAGAAGTGTAAAGTAATAGAATTTGGAAAAAGTACAAGAAGAGTAAAAGGAAATAATGTGTTGAATGGTGTAAGGTTGAGTGGAACAGAAGAGGAAAAGGATCTCGGTGTTACAGTGACTGGGAACCTGACCCCTGATACCAAGTATCAGGGACTTGTTATATGAAGAGAGACTGGCAAGGATACATCTACCAACGTTGGAAATGAGGAGAGAAAGGGGAGACTTGATTGCGATATATAAAGCATATAAGGGAGTAGAGGAGGTGGACCGGAGTGACTTAATGGTCTGGGATACACGGGACACTGGAGAACATGGAAAGAGGCTGGAGAGGAGTGCTTGTAGAAGAGATGTCAAAAAGTATAGTTTCCCATATAGAAGTATTGACGTATGAAACAGTCTAGATGAGGAGATAGTAAATGCAGAAAGTATACATGGATTCAAGGCTAAGTTGGATATTAAAAGGTATGGAGATGGGACAGCATGAGCATAGCTCTTTTCCCCATAAAGCACAACTAGGTAAATACACACACATGGGATTGTTGTGGGAAGGAAGAGGTGATAAGCGCTTGGGTCAATTACTTTATCCAAGACCACACACACACACACACACACACACACACACACACACACACACACACACACACACACACACACACACACACACACACACACACACACACACACACACACACACACACACACACACACACACACACACACACACACACACACACACATATGGCTGAGAAGAGACTTAAATGAAAAGGAAAGAAAAGAGCTAATTAAAATGAGGGGCGAAGTAAAGGCAAAAAACGAGGAGAGATCAGAAGAGCAGGAGATATTCTATTGGAGGGTGTTGGACATGAAAGTGAGAAAGTGGTGCCTGAACAGGAGGGAGAACAGGGAAACAAGCTAATGAGAAAAAGGTATTTTGAAGGTAGCTTACACTAACATTAATGGACTCATCTCGAGATTAAGGGAATTAAATGTTTATTTAAATGAGAAAAGTCCAGATATAATGGGCCTCACAGAAATAAAGTTATATGATGAGTTAGAAGTAAAGGACATTGGGCAAAATCAATACAATTTATGGAAAAGAGGTAGAACATATAAGAAAGGAGGAGTAGTGGTGTTTCTAGTCAAGGTGGTTGAAATAGAATATGGCAACAGATTATCAGAGGCAATAAAAATTGGAGTGGAAAATACACAAGGCAAAAAGAGGCAATACATAGTGATGTACATACCACCAAGAAACCAATGCCTGGTCAAACAAAGAATATGAAATAATGATAAAAGACACAATGAACTGGATAGAGAAAATGCTAAGTGGTGATAAATTGATCACTTTAACTGCAAGGAGATGTGTTGGGAACAGTGGTACACGGAGGGAACAGAATTATCTTGGGGAAATAAATTATTACAGCTGGCAATGGATAATATATTAACTCATTGGATAAAAAGGTGATACAAGATTTGGAAAAGATGGAGAAACACCAAGACTAGATATGTTATTTAGTAAGGAACCAGAAAGAATTGAGAATGTTCACATTGGATGTCCATTAGCCAAAAGTGACCACGCTATCATAGAATTCAATATAAATGAGGAAATAGAGAATCAAAGGAATGAAGAAAAATCATTCTGGAAGATTAAAGTGTTGTAAGGCAGACTTTGATAACATGAAGTTTTTTCATGTTATCAAATGGGATAGGTTCCATAAGGCTACAGGGGTCCAAGAGAAGTGGGATGAATTTCTTAAAATATATAAAGAAGGTGAAAAAAAGTTTGTGCCTAAAAAGCAGACAGTAATAGCTGGTAAAAAAGAGTAGTTTAATAAAAGATGCGAAGCAGCAAGAAGGACAAAAGAGGATACATGGAAAAAATGGAGGAAAGGTAGAAGAATTAACCTATGGAATAATTACAAACAAGCAAGAAATGATTACTTGAAGATCCTGAAGGATGGACAAAGACAGTTTGAAAAAGATATGATAGACAGGTTTAAACATGAGCCCAAACTCTTCTATAGATATGTGAATGGTAAACTGAAAAGCAAAGTGAGTATAGAAAAGCTAATGGTAGATGAAGTGGTTTATGAAAACCTGAGAGATGGCAGAAGTGATGAATAAGAGCTTTAAGGAAGTTTTTACAAAAAAAAAAGGAATTTATAAGGCCATTGTGCACACCTGAAAATGGAAAAATAGAGGAATTTCAAGTAACAAAAAGAGGAAATTGATGAAATCATCAAAACATTAGATGTGAGAAAGGCCACAGGACCAGATGAAGTGATGGGATGGGTAGTAAAAGAATGCAGTAACCAGCTTAATGATAAATTACATACCATCATATGTAACTCTGTTAATGAAAGAATAGTTCCACAGGATTGGGAAAGGGCAAACATCATACTCATATTTAAAGGAGGAGACACACAAGACCCACTAAATTATAGACCAGTGTCGCTGACGAGTGTGGTTGCAAAAATACGTGAAAAGATAATAAAGAACAAATGGACCAAGTTTTTGGAAGCTAAAGACATTCTCACAACTTGTCAATTTGGGTTTAGAAAAGGGAGATCTTGTGTTACTAATTTATTATGTTATTATTCAAGAGTGATTGATATCATACAGGAGAGAGATGGTTGGGCAGACTGTATTTATCTAGATTTAAGGAAAGCTTTTAATAAAGTGCTACATAATAAACTGCTGTGGAAGCTGAAAAAGATAAATGTGTAAATGGAAAAATGCTGAAATGGATGGATGATTTCCTTAAAAACAGAGAGATGCGAACAGTAATAAGGGACCAGACATCAATGTGGAGCCCAGTATTAAGTGGGGTCCCCCAAGGGTCAGTGTTGGCACCAGTAATGTTTGTGGTGTATATAAATAATATGGTGGAGAATGTATCCAGCTATGTGAGTCTTTGCTGATGATGCAAAACTTATGAGAAGAGTGAAGGGAACTGAAGATTGTGAACAATAACAAAGAGATATAGACAAGGTGTGGGAGTGGAGCAACAAATGGCAAATGGAATTTAACTCTAGTAAGTGTAAAAAGATGGAATTTGGAAAAAGTAACAGAAGGTGTAGCTATAACTATAAGATGGGGAATTAAACAATAAATAAGACAACAAGAGAAAAAGATCTGGGAGTAGTTTTTTCAGAGAATTTATGACTGGAAAAAACTTATTACCAATATATCAGGTGAAACTCTTAGCCTGCAAAGAAATATAATAGTTGCCTTTGCTTACCTGGACATAGAAATGATGAGGAAAATAATCACCACAATGATATGTCCAAGATTAGAATACGCAGCAATTATTTGGTCATCACATGAAAAAAAACACATTAGAAAGTTGGAAGGAATACAGAGAGCAGCAACAAAGATGATAACAGAATTGCAGGATTTGTCATATGAGAAGCGACTAGCTAGAGTGCAACTGCCAACCTTGGAAAAGAGACGAGAGAGGTGACTTGATTGCATTGTACAGATTGCTGAGTGGGATGGAAAAACTAGACAGGGAACATCTCTTATAATGAATGAAAGAGAAACAAGAGAACATGGAAGAAAACTAAAAGTAACCACCTGCAGAAGGGACATAAAGAAGTTTAGCTTCCCTCATAGAAGCATAGAGGAACAGAATGGACTGGAAGGGGAAAGTAGTGTGTGCTACAAATATTCATGACTTTAAGGAAAATTTGGATAAAAACAGTTATGGAGATGAGAGTATGGGCTTAGCTCCTCTTCCGTATGTCACAACTGGATAAATACAACTAGGTAAAAATACACTCTCTCTCTCTCTCTCTCTCTCTCTCTCTCTCTCTCTCTCTCTCTCTCTCTCTCTCTCTCTCTCTCTCTCTCTCTCTCTCTCTCTCTCTCTCTCTCTCTCATTTCAAAATAACAGAGAAAAGGAAAAAATAAAGCAGAAACAGATGAAAGGAGCGGGGAAGGGAGGGGTGGGGCGACATGATACATAACCAAAGGTGCAAGTGAGTATGTACTGGCAACTTGATGGGCGAGAGGTTTCTACACTCACAAGTATCATCATTTTTGTTGCCCTTGGCCAGTGTCCTTCCTACATAAAAAAAAAAAATCTTTTCCCTCACTTTATTTGTGTTATTTCATGGTAGATACCAAGGATATTTGACTACCAGTGATAGAAACCGTCTGCTAAGATCCACTATGAGTGCATGAAATTTCCTCATATTCTGACATTAGAATAATATTGGGAGGAACATAAAACACTGTATCATATCCAGCCAGCATTCTAAAAGATCTCATATTATATCCAAGAAATTAAACACACACTGGCTCAAATGACCATGACACAGTATGTGCATCACTCGGATATGCTACAAGAGATGAAATGACGCTTATACTGCGTCATCGTGCCAATTTATAAATTGTGGAATAGAGTGGAAAAAATAGATAATGAGAAACTGCTGCTAAGAGAAGTAGGAAATACCAGATACACACAAGGGCACAGTAAAAAACTAAGAAAAGGAAGGTGCTTGCATAACATAAAGAAATATACCATATTTGATGGCTCATAAGATGCATGGGCTCATAAGACGCACCCAGTTTTGGCAAACATTGAAATGAAAAAAAAAGATAAATGAGCGGATTTAAGCTCTGAATATGAAGTGAAGGATTTCACCTGACATTTGAAGACTCACATGCATTTAGATCATTATTAGATCCCAATATTTTGCATTTTAAAAACTTTAATATTTGCTAGTAGTCTATGCACCAATCCTTTTGCGAGATGTATACATGTACCTGGCATATGGTGTTGGCAGTGACCGTGAGAGACTATAGGGGTAATAAAGTTTGTTCATAAGAATGTTAAAAGATAGGTGCAATTTTAATTGTATGAAAGTGTGTCTTACCTCAAGGAATAACAGTATCACATCGTAAAGAACACAGTGAAGCTTGCCCGTGTCACCGGGTTTGGTGCATAATCGACCGCGTGTTTGTTTTGGCACATGCAATGCGTGGTGCATGATCACTTAGGCAAATTCTTCCTTACTGGTGTCATTCTATGTGAATTACCAGTAAGTATGACCTATTATATATTGTTACCTTCAAAGGAAGAGTTTTGTGGTGTAGTACCAATCATCACTTTGTTTACATGTGCAAAGATGTCTGGGGTTTGATTTTAGAGCCTCTATTGCCATAGCCTTACCACCAACCACTGCCTCAATGTTGAACCTTGGCTTCATAGGACACAGGCTTATTTCCTGAGACTTTTTTTTTGGAGAAAAGGTGCATCTTATGAGCCATCAAATATGGTAGTTTCCCACAGAAAAATATAGAAGCTTGGTAAAAGCTCGGTGAGGATGTAGTATCAGCAATGAGTGTGTACAACCTCAAGGGAAAACTGGACAAGTGTAGATATGGAGACAGGACCACATGACTGTAGCTCAGGCCCTGTAAATTGCAACTAGTTAAATACAACTAAGTAAATACATCCAACATCCAAAATCATGCAAGTAGCCAGACACCCACCTCCTCCAGGCACCCCAATTCCACCTGACCAAGACTCAGAGCTGCAGCACTCAGCCATCACTGCAGAGGTTTACCAGTCACAGGACAGCCCCTCAGGTCAAGACGGCCCCAACACCTCCCGCTGTGCCACCCACAACACCTGCCATGCCACCACCCTGCTGTAATGCACCACCATCTGCCCCACACCTTCATGTCAGGATTCATCCAACAACACCACCAGCACCAACCTCATCTGACTGTCTTCAGCCTCTTTCTCATTACTGCAATGTTGTATCTCTTGCTATCCTCTATTGCTATTTTCATGCTAATTACAGAAGTACATGAGACTTACCATAGGTTAGTTGAAATATGCTTCGGATTTTGTGAGGCACATCACGTCTGCTAGATGGTAGAGTTCACATGAGATACACTACACTTCGCCACACAGTCAGTCTTTAAAGATACAACTACCCACATGAAATATTATCTACCAACCCTTCCAGTCAGTGAATTTTTGTTGTGTAAACCAAGAATCATCAATTAACAAGGGGAGGGAGTGGAGGGCATGTGAACTCTACCATCTAGCAGACGTGATGTGCCTCGCAAAATCCGAAGCACATTTCAACTAACCTACAGTAAGTCTCATGTACTTCTGTAATTTTACTTCAGCTAATCACTTGTCTGCTAGATGGTGCTGTTCACATGAGATTTTAAAGTCATGTGGGTGTTGTATGTAAAGGGTTCTGTCAAAATTCACATTTTGTAAATAGGTGTAAATAAAAGTTCCTATTGCAAAAACCCAATTTCATTTATGAAAATAGAACATGATTATTACTGCTGATAACATTTCAAACCTTACATTATACTGAGCCTAGCACTGCTTTTTGAAAAGGGTCTATTTCCCCTTGTATATCCTTATTATAATATTTAGCAAATGTGGCTTCCTGCGTCCAACCAGATTTTGCCATGATGGTGGCTTTGCCTTAGACACTGACGCAGGTATAATACTACCTGCTGTGTACCTCTTGGTATCAATCCCACACTTACATAACATGGTCTTAAGCCACCTTGCCACCGTGTCCTTAGAAACACTCCTATGAGGTTTTATATAACTTATGAGTAGTTTCCCATCTGCATTTCCAGATTCTGTCCTTAGCCTCTCAGTTCTTTCTATATACTCTTTCATAGTCTTAACTACACACAATCTGTAATCCTGAGGATAAGCTTTAAATACAATAGTACGAACATTAAATTTTGGCCTGCATTGCTTGATGTTACCTCCTAACAAAACTGAAACAGATTCTTCTCCAAATGCCATATTCACCAACGATAATAAGTGCAAAGTTTGGATCCTGGCTGCTTGTGTCATTGCCATCAGCATCACCATTTTTAGCGACAAGTCTTTCAGTGTTAGGCTGTGTAGTGGTTCCATGAGTCTTATCTTTTGTAATACAAGTTTCACATCCCAGGTCGTCGCATACCTGGGTGTAAAAGGGCGTAAGTTGAAGACTCCCCACAGAAATCTGTTGACGAGTGGGTGATTGCCCGCTCTGCAGCCTTCTACCATAATTCCTATTGCAGATAGAGCCCCTCTCGCCGTGTTAATGCTTTCATAACCCACACCCCTTTGAAAGTTATGAGACAGAAAGTTTAATATATCTGCTACAGATGGTGCAATGGGATTAATGTTCCCTCTACTACAAAAGAGTGTCCACCTCTTGATGTGAGTGTTGTATTGTCTACCTGTTGCTGGTTTCCAAGAGGCCATAATGATTTCCGTACCTTCTTTAGATATGCCACATTCTCCAAGTTGTTTCCGGACAACTGACAAGCCATCAAATTTGTGTGTTTCATTATTGGGTGTTCCTCTGCAGTTGACGGATGCATTAGCACATTTTTCCTTCTCTGTATGACCCGAGGGTCGTCTACTAGCATCCGAAGGAGCACCCCCATCCACGCTTGTGATGGCCAAAGTGGCACTATGATCCATCCTCTGGTCCTTTCCTCCCTTAACTTCTGCAGACATGTAGAGATCAGAGAGAAGGGAGGAAAGAGGTATACCAATTTAAAATTAGCCCATGGAATTGTAAATGCATCAATATATGCAGCCTCTGGATCTGGTGTCCATGCACAGAATGGAGTCATTTGTTTGTTCAAACGTGAAGTGAATAGGTCTATACAAGGATTCCCAAATATAGAATACAATTCCTTAAATATCATCTCATTCAGCTGCCACTCATCTCTGTCATTAAAGGAACGTGATGCCTCGTCGGCCATGACGTTACATTTGCCTGGTATGTGGGAAGCTGTCAGCCATACCCCATTACTAAGACACCATTCCCAGATGTCCCTACTAATGTCATCACAAACTATTGACTTAACACCTCCCATCTCATTCACGTAATTAATCGCTGTGGTGTTATCACATAACACCCTGACGTGTAAACCTCTACGGAGATCTGTAAAAGATCTCAATGAGGATAATATAGCCAGTAATTCACGTGCATTAATGTGCGAACGCACCTCTTCAGGGGACCATCTGCCATTGGTAGTGATGCTATTTAGGCAACCTGCCCATCCTAGATTTGAAGCATCTGTGAACAACTCAGTATCTGGTGCATTTCTGAATATTTTCCTGTTTTGATTCTCCAATTCCTTAATCCACCAGTTTAAATCTGTTCTAATCTCCTCTGTAATGTTCATCCATTTATTAAAGTCTCCACATGCCTCTTCCAAAAGCCTTGATCTTTGCTCTTTCCATCCTCCTATAGTGCATCTTCCCCATCTCTACAGCTGGGATTGCTGCCACCAGCAGGCCAATCACTCTTGCCACAATTCTAATTTTTTCTTTCTATCTATTGACTAAAAGAGAGCAATGCTGTATAATCTTATCCCTCCTACGCACCAGCAAGGTAACTGTCATGGCCACCGAATCTATCACGTTACCTAAATACTCAATACGCGTAGTGGGACTCAAAACAGATTTCTCCACATTTATGCAGAAACCTACACTCTGCAACAACTGAATGGTTTCATTCATGCAATCAAAACATCTCGGCAAAGAGCTACTACACAGAAGCGTATCATCAATATAACTAGTGATGTTGTGGCCTTTATGCCTAAGTGTAGAGAAAACTGGCTTCAGAAGTTTTGTAAATAGACGAGGACCATCCGAAAACCCGTTAGGTAGACATGTGAACTGGTAAATCTTATCCAACCATCTAAAACACAGATATTTTTGTTGTTCCTCTGCAATTTTTACTGAATAATAGGCTTTCTTAAGGTCTATAGAAGCCATATAATCTCCTTGACTAAGCAACTGTAATGCTTGTTCAAAATTTTCCATTTTAAAATGAGTATATTCTACATGCCTGTTCAGTTTTCAAGATTTAACACATCCTATAATCCCCCGTCTTATTCTTCCTCAGAAAAAACTGGTGAAAGTATTTGTTGATCCTGTCTATGTGTCTCTATGATGGCCTTTATCTCTAACAATTTTTTAATCTCCTGATGCATAATCAGTTTATCTTCCTCACTAAAGACATACTGTATATCCTCTCTAAATAAATATCCGATGTTAGCTTCATCTATATTCAGATGACAATGTTCCACCATATCCAAAATGAACAGGTCACTTGTAATCACACGCCATTTATTGATAAACTTGTGAAGTTGCCCAGCCTCAAATTGTTCTCTCACCTGGGTTAACACCGGGGGTTGTGTTGACCCCGGCCTCTCACGTTTTTTGTTGTCCAAGCTTGAGCAGGGTAGGAGCGCCTGTGTTCACCACTGGAGGGCATCCTGCAAAAACCATATGGCTGATATCTGGATGGGAATCCACAGGAGGAGGTCTTGGCAAAAAAGTTACGTTGTTTACCTCCACCAAATCTGCCACTGCTTGCAGCCCAAGATGTAGGCTTCTTAAAAGTGAACTTGGTTTTCAGCCTTTCTGCCTCCTCAATATTTCTGGTGGCTTCTGACAGGTCATCCCCAAACAATAGACCCGTCATGGGAGCCTTGTTAGCACACAAATGAGAATATTTGGGATTAATGTCCCTCTTTATGATATGTTGCCTGGTCAAGTTATTTTTGTAGTGGGCATTACCCAATAATGCTAATGTACCATTGAGCATGGCCACCTCATTTGCAATAATTTGGTGCTCTTCATCACGTGCCACCTTGTCTAGCACAGTAAGCGATTTTACAACAATAGTAGCTGCCTTGGTAATATCTTTTCCCACTTCCCTTAAGCGGAAGTCTGCCTTCTTTGCCTCTGCAGGCAGCGCGTCCAGGACCTGTGGGTTGCAATCCACTTGAGTTAATGCATGGCAGTTACTTGGTCTAAATGTCACCTCATCCTCTACAATGGCTTTGTAATCTTCCTGCCTCATGCCATTAATAAACAGATGGTTCACCATTGCAGCAGTTTCCTTGTCAAGTTCTTTTGAGACAGTTTCCGTGGGTCCATAATTCTTAGCACCTTGTAACAATATACTATCATGAGGAACATCCCTCTGGATTTCCTCTTCCTCATCACTGTCCTCCCTCAGTGGAGTTCTAAATCCAGAAAATCCTGCCTGTGATTCCTGAGAATCTGGCACCAAAGTATTATTTGACACCGACAGGGAAGCATTGTTATGAACTGCTTTTGACTTCACAGCCCTATTTTCCTTCTTAAGCTTGTCCATGTCTTTCCTCAACTCAGTCAAAGCATCCATAATCATGCCCAAAGAAGGCGCAGTGCTGTCTTCACCAATGTATTTTGGAGAAGGGGAAGGTGACCGAGAGTAACTTAACCTCTCATGACGAGTAGAACGGCTCTTGGATCTGGATCTTTCTTCATCATGTTTACTCCCCTTGTGTAGTTCCTTTACCTTAGCTGAGGTGCGTGGCTTGTTGGTAGTTCTGAATCTCTCGGGACTGGGGCAAGCATCAGAAGGCGTCCTAGACATGGCGGCTAATGTTAACAAGACGCCACCCCTTTTAACAGCAGTTCCTATTCTCAATCATTCATCCCTTTCTCTGGTAAATGTTGGAACTCCCTGCCTGCTTCTGTATTTCCTCCTTCCTAGGGGGGCAGGTTCAGGACATTTATCCTTCTATTTTTTATGATTATTTTGAGACCTCTTTTGGGACTGGCACCTCAGTGGTATTTTTTTTTTTCCTTTTTTTTTTTTTTTTTTGCCCGTGACCCTCTTATGCAAAAAAAAAAAAAACACCAAGGACATTGTCCTCACCCACCTCTTCACCTTTCTGGGGAAAGGATGTGAGCTGTACCAGCAGGGCACATCACTGCCAGAAATACTCATGGCACTCTGGTCCACCCTCTCCACACTCCTGTCCTCTAGTAATGGCTCTCACTTTCATGCAGGGGAATGCCAGGTCCCTCAAGAAGTCACAGGAACTCCAGGAACAGCTCAAGGAGACACTTCTCACCATCATCAGGGTGTATGTGACAGGTCTCACACCACATCTCACTCTTAACCTACCTGGCTACTATGTCAAGAGGCAAGACCACCACTAGGGATGTGGTGGAGTCCTTGCCCTCTGGGAGGCACTTGCCAATTCACTATTCAACCTCCCACCATGGCCAGGTGGACACTTGGAGACTGCTGCTGCCTGGGTCTGTCTTCTGAGTGGCTGGCTGACAGTGGTAGTGCTACAACCCTGATGAAACAACCTACCAGAAACTGTAACACTACTTTTCCTTCCTCCCACCACTTGTAATGGGGGACTTCAATGCCCACTACCTGTGCTGGGATCCTCAGTTCTTCCCCAATCAAATGAACCAGGCAAGGAATGCACTGTTCCAGGCAATGATGGATGCTGCCCACTTGTCTCTCCTCAGTCCACCAGGACTTGCTACCAGATATGACCCTCACACCAGAGCCATGTCTGTCCTAGATCTCTTCTTTGGCAACTCATTCTTCTACATCACAAACTTCACCGCCAGTCCATACATGGGGAGTGACCACCTTCCTCTGTTGGCCTTTCTTCCCCAAGTCACCCCTCCACCCCATCCAGGATACCTATCTAAGTGAAACATTAAGCCCTCTGAGTGGCTAAGATTCCAGGCAGCCTTAACACCACAACGAGGTCTTTCTACTCTATCCTTTGAAGAGACAGCCATATTCTTTGCCCATACCCTGAAGAATGCTGGCAAAACAGCCTTCTGCCTCACCACTCATTACAGACCCTGCCAGCCCAGCAAGCCATGGTGGAATGATGAATGTGCTCAGGCACATGCTGAAGAGCCTGAAACAGATGGTGCAGGATTCCCACACTGCAGGTTGATGCAGAATACTGTTGCCTGGATGCTATCTGTGCAAGGGTCATCCTACAGACCTAAAGCAAGGCATAGGAATCCCACTGTTTGTGGTGGGATGCTGCACCCTCACCCTGCATTCCATTGTCCAATGTAGCCTGACCTGCCTGTGACCTGATGCCAGCCTCTGGCCACCTGACCTGACCACATGGACAGTGAGGTCAATCAAACTTCTCCTCCTGCCTTTGCTTTTGTGCTCATCGCTGCTGACCATGTGGGGTCCCAGTGAGATCAAGAATCCTAGCTGTGACCCCAGTCTGGCCAGTCCTCATCCAGCCAGCCTCTGACTTGGATATGCAGCTTGTAGGACTCATCTGTTCCTTCTATAGTTTTGTTGAATTATATCAATATACAGCGACAGTTTTACAAATGTGTTTCTCTGACACATTTTGGACACCACCTCTTCACAAGTATATAGAATCATTGTACTAGGTAAATCTGCTTTTTCTACTGTGTAGAGGTGGTGGCCAAAGAAACACAATGGTAAGTGCTGTGATATATTAATATAAATAAACTGTACAAAAGATAATAAAATGTGCTGAGCTGCCAGGAGCTGCATGTCTATCACCGAGGCAAGGTGGACAAGAACTGCTGATGCTGGGGCGGTTGCTGGGCTAGGTCAGTTCGTGGCCAGGGCTGGCATCCCGGAAACAAAGGGATGAGGGTTGATCTCACTCCCATGTGGTGATAGGTGGGCAGCCAAAGGCTTGGCGTCAGATAGAGGACTGGAGAATGGAATGTAGGGGCGTGTGAAGCGTCCCACCACATCATACCAGAACATGATCTTCCTTCTCCCTCTCCTCCTCCACCTGAAGGACATGAGATTTCATCCATGCCATGGAGGGAAATAAGATGTGTCCCTCCATCCCTCTCCAAGGGAAATCCTGGCCAGCCTCTTCTATCTCAAAATAAGTCTTCCTCCCACTCATGAGCCATCCCCAGACCTAAACAAAGTCATCACTGTAGCCAACACCTCTTCTGCGATCCAAGAGCTGACCTATCCCTTCATTTGACAAGAACTGGCCATAGCAGTGGGATCCTCAAATCTGGCAAAACACCTGGTTTGGACCTCAGCCATTTCCTCCTTCCCCTGTAAGACACTTTCCTACAGCTATGCAACACCAGCTGGGTGGAAGGAAGATTTCCTGCCTGTATTGCACAGCCTCATCACCCTCCTCTCCTATGTTGGGAAGTTGATGGAGCACCTGGTGACCAACAAACTTAGCTGGTCATTGAAGAAACACAACCTTCTTAGGAAGAGAGAGTGTGGCTTCCATCTCCACAGGATTACCCTGGACATGCTGAGTCAAATGGAATAAAGTGGAACCTCAGCTCTTGAACTTAATGTTCAAAATCTCAATTGTTTGGAAACTGAAATTATTTTCCTCATATAAATGAATGAAAAATGGATTAATCAGTTCCTGGACACTGTCCACCCTGTTTTAGTGGCTTATGATAGATGCTGCTAAGATGGCCACTCCACAACATCTCCAGTTCACACATTATTTATCCAGAAAGGATGTATTGAGTGAATTTAATGACATGGAACTCATCAGAAAGTATGAATAGACTGTACAGGTATTCTCTTTCTCATTGATCTAGTGAGGGAAGCCTTACAGAATGACACAGAGGAGCAACCCACTTACTGCTGAAATTAAGGTGATCATAACATTTAGACATCTTGCAGCTGGGAAAAGCTACTGGGAAAATGCAGTTGTGTAGTAGTGATGGCATTGTGGGTCATCAAGAGACCCACAGGTGGCTCAGGATTACTCCTGAGCCAGCCAAAAACTGTTTATTTACATTGAGGCTCTTCAGTGGGATCACACTTACCTTGTTTCAAAGGTTGAGTTGCTGTATTTGCCAGCATATTAGATGCACCTCTGCATAAGATGCACCCCAATTTTACAGGAATGTTTTGTGGAAAAAAATGTATTATGTTTCATTATAAAGTCATGGAAAAAAAAAATTGTAGTGTGTGTGTGTGTTTACCTAGTTGTATTTACCTAGTTGTTGTTTATGGGATGGGAGTAATCTCATAGTATCCCGTCTCTGTATCTATCTAGTTTGGTCTTAAAAGCATGGACAGTTATGGCATGGACAAAGTTTTCACTGAGTTCATTCCATTTGTTCACACTTCTGTGAGGAAAGCCATACTCCTTAATGTCTCTTCTACAGATAAATTTCTTCAACTTCTTATTGTGTCCCCTTGTACTTTGTGAATCTAAATTTATAAAACCTTCTTTGTCCACATTTTCCATACCATTTATCATTCTATAGATGTTTATCAAATCTCCTGTCTCTCTCCTATTTTCAAGGGCAGGAATTTCCAACATTCTTAATCTCTCTTTCTAGGTCAATTTACTCAACTCCGGAACCATTAGTGACTGCTCTTTGTACTCTTCCTAATTTTACAATATTCCTCTTTGTATGAGGAGACCACACCACTGCCACATATTCCAATCTTAGTCTTATTATGGAAATCAACAACTTTTTATCATTGCTTTATCCAAATATGAGAATGCCATTCTTACTCTTTTTAACAAATTCATTGTCTCTCCAGTAATTTTATCAATGTGTCTATCCGGAGTCAAATTTTCAGTAACTGTTACTCCCAAATCCACTTCCTCTTTTGACTTCTTTAACTGCACACCTTCCATCTCATAATGATATTGTATTCTTTTCTTACTTTTACAAAACTTCAGTACTTTACATTTACTTAAATTAAATTCCATTTGCCAAGATTTACTTCATCTATTTATCTTATTTGAATCATCTTGCAGTACCATACAGTCATTTACATTTTCTACCCTTCTCATCAGCTTAGCATCATCCACAAATAAGTTCATATAACTATCTATTTCTTCATTTATGTCATTCACATATATTACAAACATTATCAGCCCCAACACTGACCCCTGTGAGACACCACTAGTTACTTTCAGCCAAGGTGAATTTTGGTCTTGTATTACAGACCAAAATTCATCTTGACTGAAAGTGTGTGTTTGTGAGTGTGTATGTGCATGTAAGAGGGCCAATGGCAAAGGGCAACAAAAATTTTTAACAAAAAGAAAGGCCCACTTAATGCCAGTTCCCATAGAGATGTCAGATAGAATAATAAAAACACAGAGGATAAGCATCTTGAAAGCTCCCTCTTGAAATAGTTCAAGACATAGGAAGGAGGAAATACAGAAGCAGGCAGGGATTTCTAAACTTTACCAGAAAAGGGTTGAATGATTGAGAATACTGGTTAACTCTTGCCTTAGAGAGGGCGACAGAATAGGGATGAGAGAAAGAAGAGTCTTTTGCTGCCAGGCCACAGGAGGGGAGGTTTGCAGTTAGCAGTATCAGAGTAGCAGTTAGCATGAAAATAGCAAATGAAAATATTAAGAGCTTTAGCATTACTGTGATGAGAGAGAGTTAGTCAATTAAGCTTATGATTCCAGTCTCTTTAAAATAGTGGTGTGAGTGGAATCCCTCCCAAACATGTGAAGCAAACTCCACACATGGATAGATGAGGCCCCTGCACAGAGTTAGCGGCTGGGGTGGGAGAATCTGGCAGAGACGACACAGAACACCTAACTTCATAGAAGCTGCTTTGGCTGGAGATGAGATGTGAGGTCTCCAGTTTAGATTATAAGTAAAGGACAAACCAAGGATGTTCATTGTAGAAGATGGGGACAGTTGAGTGTCATTGAAGAAGAAGAGATAGTTGTCTGGAAGGTTCGTGTCAAGTTGATAGATGGAGGAATTAAATTTTTGTGGCACTGAACAATACCAAGTTTGCTCTGCCCCAATCAGAAATTTTACAGAGAGCAGAAGTCAGGCATTTTGTGGCTTCCCTGTGTGAAATGTTTATTTCCTGAAGCATTGAATATCTATGAAAAGACATGAAAAAGTGCAGGGTGGTATCATCAGAGTAGGAGTGGATAGGACAATGGTTTAGAAGATCAATGATGAATAATAGGAAGAGAGTGGTGCCAAAATCCCTAAGAGTGTGTGTTTTGTCCTCACACCAGGTACGATGCAGTGCTGTAGCTGTGTAGTACTATCATCACATCTACAACCATGTGTTGTGTGTGTGTGTGTGTGTGTGTGTGTGTGTGTGTGTGTGTGTGTGTGTGTGTGTGTGTGTGTGTGTCTCTCTCTCTCTCTCTCTCTCTCTCTCTCTCTCTCTCTCTCTCTCTCTCTCTCTCTCTCTCTCTCTCTCTCTCTCTCTCTCTCTCTCTCTCTCTCTCTCTCTCTCTCTCTCTCTCTCTCTCTCTCTCTCTCTCTCTCTCTCTCTCTCTCTCTCTCTCTCTCTCTCTCTCATCTCTGCCCTCCTTTCCCTTTCATCCCTCCCTCCCCATTCCCTCCTTCTCCCTTTCCCTCCTTCCTCCCTCTTCCCTCCTTCCTTCCATCCATCCATCCATCCATCCATCCCACCACCCACCCATTCTTTCTCCTTCCATTTTCTCTCTCTCTCTCTCTCTCTCTCTCTCTCTCTCTCTCTCTCTCTCTCTCTCTCTCTCTCTCTCTCTCTCTCTCTCTCTCTCTCTCTCTCTCTCTCTCTCTCTCTCTCTCTCTCTCTCTCTCTCTCTGTAGTGTACTACTGCTTCAACTCCACACCTACAGGCATAGGCTTATAGGCCTAGGCATCTGTACTACAGCCACATCATATGCATGGTAATTAATAGTTTTTTTTTTAAGTGCTTCTAATGTGCTGGCAAATACAGTACTATTTTACCACCTCCAATCACAATCTCATATCTGTATCTTGTCCCATAGCTCCAACCCCTCCTCAAGATCCCCCTAAGCAGAGGTGCCTCTGGCATTTTGCCTCTGCTAGTTGAGGGGACCTGAGGAGGTATTTTGCTGATTTTCCTTGATTTTCTCTGTGTGCTGAGCACATAACAGAGGTGATGGTGTCTAGTATGGAAGCATACATTCCTCACTCTTTTTCTCAACCTAAACCTTCCAAACCTTGGTTCAACACAGCTTGTTCTCATGCTATACATGATAAAGAGGTGGCCCACAAAAGGTACTTGAGCTTTCCATCACCAGAATCTCATGCACTTTATATTTCTGCTTGGAGCCATGCCAAGTCAATTCTCCAACTAGCTTATGAACTGGATGGGGACCCTCCTATTGTTCTCCGAAACTGTGCCTCCATGCTTGCATCTTGCCTGGTCAAACTCTTTCAACTCTGTCTGTCAATATCTACCTTTCTTTCTTGCTGGAAGTTTGCCTACATTAAGCCTGTTCCTAAAAAGGATGACCCTATCTTTCAAACTACTGTCCTATTGCTTTAATTTCCTGCCTATCTAAAGTTTTTAAATCTATCCTCAACAGGAAGATTCTTAAACATCTATCACTTCACAACCTTCTATTTGATCACCAGTAGGAGTTCCATCAAGGTCACTCTACTGGTGATCTGACTTTCCTTACTGAGTCTTGGTCATCCTCTTTTAGAGATTTTGGTGAAACTTTTGCTGTAGCCTTAGACATACCAAAAGTCTTTGATAGAGTCTGGCACAAAGCTTTGATTTCCAAACTACCCTTCTATGGCTTCTATCCTTCTGTCTATAACTTCATCTCAAGTTTCCTTTCTGACCGTTTTATTGCTGCTGTGGTAGACGGTCACTGTTCTTCTCCCAAATCTATTAACAGTGGTATTCCTCAGGGTTCTATCCTGTCACCCACTCTCTTCCTATTATTCATCAATGATCTTTTAAACCAAACTTCTTGTCCTATCCACTCCTACGCTGATGATACCACCCTGCACTTTTCCACATCTTTTCATAGACATCCAACACTTCAGGAAGTAAACAGTTCATGCAAGGAAGCCACAGAACACCTGACTTATGATCTCTCTAAAATTTCTGATTGGAGCAGAGCAAACTTGGTATTGTTCACTGCCTCAAAAATGCAATTCCTCTATCTATCAACTTGACAGAACCTTCTAGATAACTATCCCTTCTTCTTCTATTATACTCAACTGTCTCCCTCTTGTACACTGAATATCCTCTGTCTGGTCTTTTCTTATAATCTAAACTGGAAACTTGATATCTCATTTCTCAGCTTCTATGAAGTTAGGCATTCTGAGACCTTTCCACCAGTTTTTCTCACTCTCCCAGCTGCTAACTCTGTACAAGGGCCTTATCTGTCCATGTGTGGAGTATGCTTCACATGTCTGGTGGGGAGTTGCACTCATATGTTCTTTTAGACAGGATGGAACCAAAAGCTTTTTGTTTCATCAACTCCTCTCCTCTAACTGACTGTCTTCAACCTCTTTTTCATCACTGCAATGTTGCATCTCTAGCTGTCTTCTACTGATATTTTCATGCTAACTGCTATTCTGATCTTGCTAACTGCATGCCTGCCCTCCTCTTGCGGCCTTGCTGCACAAGACTTTCTTCTTTCTCTCATCCCTATTCTGTCCACCTCTCCAATGCAAGAGTTAACCAGTATTCTCAATCATTCATCCCTTTCTCAGGTAAACTCTGGAACTCCCAGCCTGCTTCCGTATTTCCACTTTTCTATGACTTGAACTCCTTCAAGAGAGAAGTTTCAAGACACTTATCCTTCAATTTTTGTCTACCACTTCAGACCCTATTTGTGAACTGGCATCTCAGTAGGCATTTTTTTTTTATTAGATTTTTGTTGCTCTTGGCTGGTGTCCCTTCTACATAAAAACAAAATAATTATAGAAAATCATGATAATTTAAACACAGCAATGAAAAGGGCAAAAACCATGGAACATTGAGCTACATGTGTTGTTACACTGATGTAAACAAAGTGACCCCGTGCAACAAGCAGGTCATGTCCATTGTTACCACAACTCCATCCATAGCGCGCGGGACTTTCAAATTGAGTTGGCTGTTCCAGATTTTGTCTGCTACTTCTGAAATCCATTAAAGCAAGTTCCATAATACTGAGGTATGAGTATACAACAAAATACTATAGATAAAAGAACAAACAGCCTTCAAAGGTGAGAACCAGCCATCCACTCTCCAATACACCAAAATCCAGCCCATAGCCGAGGAGTCAGTGTGAAAGATATTTACTAAATTTAAGAGACACAGCAACAACAGACAGGTTCCTGTAGACACCTACTTCTTATCTACAGTATATCAGCAGGGGCATACTGCTTTAATTACATACATAATGTCTGATCAAACTAAAAGCCCTCTAAGCTTTATTCCCCCCCTTAATCTCCTTGCCTTGCTCTGCTTCAACACACGTCTGTCTCCTGGGCTGAACGAACACTGATTGACTCTTAGGAGCAAAGGGACACATCTCCTAGCCCACACCTCTCAAAAGGCAGGAGGGAATTCACATGACAAAAAAAAGGCGGGGGGGGATAGGAGATGGGAAGGGGAGGTGACGTGCCACCCACCTGCCTTGCTCACTCACTATAAGGTGAAAATGACAATAATATTAATCTTGCTTGCTGCACCTCCCTAAATGGGCAAGCTGCAATTTGACTGTGGCATGATGTTCATTACTTTCTATTCTTCAAAATGGTAGTGCTTTTAATATGGTTCATGAATTAGAAGGGGGAGAAAATAAAAATATATGCAATAGGCGCGGTTGCTATATGTGCAGCAGGTGGAATGTATATGAAAACTGTGCTTAATAAAATGCCCCTCCCATCACATTATTTCTTGAGAGATCTAACAACACTTTTATTTGCCAACTCAGTGACATCTTGCCTCCAGTCTTCACTCCCTAGAATGTGCTCAGGTGGTGTGTGCCTTGGCAAGGAGATGATGTCTGCCACTCTGTGGTTCTTTCTCCTGCCAATTTCTTTGCAAGGCATGCTTACTTCCAACCCCTCTACTGCTAACCATGCTGAAGAAGAAACAGCTCAAAAAGGCTTAGATAGAGGTCATACTTGCCCTCTACCAGGAGGGAAAGTCTAATTGGTGTATTGCCAAGAATATAGGAATTTTAGTCCGTACAACTCAGTTATAGACAAAGAAAACGTGTGATGCTGAACCTGATTCCCTTCCAACCCATAAGAAAAGACCTGGGAAGAAAATGCTGCTTTCAAACAGGAAACTGAATGTCATCAAAAGGCAGATGGAGTCCAACCCGACCCATCCAGCAAGAGAATTAAAAGCACAAAAATCCCAAGATACTCGGTTATGTGACAATACGCACACTACAAGACTGCAGTACTTGAGCACAAAGTACTGTGGATCCTCTAGATCCACAGTACATATGCCACATTATTAAGCACCCCCATTCACATGTAAGGGGGGGTTCCACTCATACCTCTCTTTTAGACAGGGTCTTATCAACTCCTCTCCTCTAACGAACTGTCTTCAGCCTTTTTCTCATCACTGCAATGTTGTATCTCTTGCTATCTTCTACTGCTATTTTCATGCTAATTGTTCTTCTGATCTTGCTAACTGCATGCCTCCCCTCTTTCTGCGGGGACTTTCTTCTCACTCTCACCCCTATTATGCCCACCTTTCTAATGCAAGAGTTAACCCATATTTTCGATCATTCATCTCTTTCTCAGGTAAACTCTGGAACTCCTTGCCTGCTTCTGTATTTCTTACTTCTGACGACTTGAATTCTTTCAAGATGAAGGTTTCATGACACTTATTCTCCATTATTTGAATTCTCTACTTGGAATCTCAGTGAGAACTGGCATTTAAGTGCCTTTTATTTTACACAATTTATTTTACTTTTATTTTACACAATTTTTTTGTTGCTCTGGCAAGTGGTCTTATATATATATACACACATATATATATATATATATATATATATATATATATATATATATATATATATATATATATATATATATATATATATATATATATATGTATATAAACAGGAATGACCGAGATCTTCATTGCTGCAGAACTGCATTACCATTGGCTAAATAACACTGTAATGATTACTTCATTTATTAGTGTCGGTACATCACTCCTTCCTGTGGGGCTCTCCAAGGCATATCCTGCCAAATCTGTCACAGCTAACACTCCTGCAGGTCTTATCTATATATTTTCAACAGTTCAGAGTTACTCAGGCCACTGAGAAGATTTTCACGGGGGCTAATGATTCTTAAGGTGGTGGGCTTGGGTTCCTTGATAGTCTTTGCTTGCTTAGCCTAAAGCAGAAGGTTAAGCACACTCCGGACCAGATTTTACTTTTTTTGGTGCCAGGAGCACAAGGCTCAACAAGGTTTGGGAACTTAAGCACAACACTAAGCATGATGCTTGTGCTGAGCTGTATCACTCTACTGAAGAATCTTTGTTAATATGGCCTCAGGGTTGTATTAACTGTAGCTTTCTGTGCCTAGAACAGAAGTTATGCTTAGTCTCATGCTCAACTTCCTAAACCTTAAGCCAAGCATAAAAGTTAAGCATGGTCTGGGACATACTGACCAAGGAGCCCTAGCCTGTCATCTCAAGAATTATCAATCCTGGAAGGATGTTCTTGGTGACCAGCGCTGGTTTTAGACTGCTTGAACTGGAGGTGGCAGCTACCTATAGTGATGGGATCCTTTTTTTCTCCTCCATTTCTCCCTTTCTCCCTTCCCTTATATCCTCATCCCCCAACACTTCCATCTCTTCCATCACACCTTGCTTCCTCTGTGTTTAATAACTTGTCTTGCAATAAGTAAAATTAACACATGGAAAAGCATTTATAAGTGCTATAGGGAAACTACTAGGCATGAAAATAATGTTAAGTGCAAAATCTTCTACATTGCAGAAAGCAGATGTAAAACTCAGATGAAGTAACTTTGATAACGATTATTTCCTCTCTGTGATTGGTTCACTTGAAGATTAACAAGAATTTACAATGTCAACCATACTAATCACATTTTATATGCTATGAAATGTCAACCAATACTGATCACATTTTATATGCTATGAAAATTAAAAACCTACTTTATTTTTATTATTTTAACAAAAATAAACCATATTCACTAAAAAATATAATGCTAAAGTTGATGAAATAATAAAGTACTAGCAAACAGCATAGGCAGGTTACAGGCATGGAAAAGATGATCCTTTTGGTTTTATTGATTTCACAAAAATGAGCATTAATATTTTAAGTGAAAGGCATAACACAATTCTTTCCCTTAAAAAAAAAAAAATGTAAAGGCAGAAACTGATGATGCAAAACTTAAGATTCATTATATGTACAGCACTAATCATTTGCACATCTTGAAATGCTGTAAATCTGCTATTGAACATGAGATCATTAAATTATAGCAATAGCTGTGTGCATTTTTTGCAAAGCATCTTACAAATTCATCTGTATTTAGACTTTTAGTTGTTTTTTCATGGGCCAAGATCACCAGATTTTTCCTTCTGTTATATAGCATAGTGCACTAGAAAGGAGTCAGTACTTTTGTCAGCATGATTAATGTGCTCTCTCATGATGCTGATGACACTCCAATAACCAGGGCTGTGACTTACACCTTATGCAGTTTAGGAAATGCTTCTTTGTACTCCTACAAATATTTGCATACTACAAATATGGAAGTATTTCTGCTGCTGGGAAATTTTTTGAGTAACATAGGCTTTGCAACCCGTATTTAATTTCTGAAACTCATATGATCTGATTCTTTGTTATTATCTGCAAGTCTCTGCAGTGGATCAAGAGAACAAAAATCTAGAAATGAATTTGACTTAGGCAATAAGAATTTTTCATAGAAAATCTGTTTTCCATCTCTGCTATTGCTCTGTCTAAGAAGTTGAGGAGAGATCTCTATAGAGACTCGAATGGAGTGATATTGGAATTATCAAAATCTTTGTGCCCAACAATGGAGAGCACAATGCTTTTGGCTAGCTGCTAACTCACAATTTTCTTCCTCTTCAAAGGAGGGCTACTTATGGAAGCATTTGAATTATCAACACCAACTACCCTTCTTGGCAAGACACCACACCACAGGAATCCCACCTTGTCCCTAATCCTATCCAACGCCTGTCTAAATTTCCTAAACAACTCCTCATCTTTGACCATACAAAGGTCATTCCCTCCCATGCTGAAAAAAAAACAATGGGCTTGGTCCCATCATTTTCTAAGCATGTGTCTAGCCTATCTGTTACCTTCCCTATCCCTGCGCCTGGCAAACACACTCTTGTCTTTTTCTTCCTATCTCTGGTACAAAATGCACGAAGTGCCTAACCTGATTATCTCCAGACAAGCATCCTATCTGAGGGCAGGGTAACTGTGTCTACCTCTTTTTTCCTTTCCTTGTCTCCTCCCACCATGTCCATCTTCTCCTCTATCACTCTTTCCAACACACTAAAGGGATTTTTGGTCTCCACATAGTGTCTCAAGGCGAGGTGCCATGGAGACCTTCTTCCTCTTTGCGCCCCTCCACACAACCAACTGCTCCTCCATCCGCCTTACTAGGTAAGGTGATGGTGGCACCTGACCCTCCCTCAGGTGCTGAGATCCGCTCACAGTGCTCAACTGCAGGAGGTGAGATCCTCCCACAAAACTCAGCCTGTACTTCCAAGATCCTTTAGTGGAACTCAGCCTCCATCTCTGAGACCTTCACAATGAAAGCCTTGAGAACAGGAGAACTAACACAGCTAGTTGATTCAGCAACACAAGGTGCCATCTCTACACTAATTTGCGTCAGGTCATACTCACTAAACACGGACATGTCTGTTCACTAGGAACTTTGATCTTAGACTGAGAAACTCTGATCTGAGACTGAGGAACTCTGACTTGAGACTGACTCTAAGCAAAATTCTAAGAATCTTTGTTAATACGGTCACAGAGGCACCTCCACCTTGGGTGATCCTAAGGAGGAACTGGAGCAATAAGACAAGATACAGATATGAGGTTGTGATCAGAGAAGTCAAACAGGAAAGACAGTGACAGCATAAGCAGAAGGATTAGAGGTTAGGAAAAGGTCAAGACTTAGGTGAATCTCCAAGACGGTCAGGAGTATGAGTAGGATGTTGCACTGATTACCACAGGTCATGGACGATAGCAAAGTCAAAGGCCAGTTCACTAGGTTAATTAGTGAAGGAAGAGGAAAGCCAAAGCTGGTGGTGAACATTGTCTCCAAGAATGGAGATCTCTACAAAAGGAGAGAGTCAGTAGCTGTATTAACAAAGATTTCTAGAACTACGCTTAGAGCTTTGCTTAAAGTTGTGTTTTTCTTCAGATTGGGCTTAGTTAAGTTTGGGATCAGCATAAATCTTTAGCACAAAATTAGTGCAATATGGAATGGTGAGAGTGCGTAACAGTAATATGTTACACTTCTTAATTTTGTGTTATCAGGGCAATGTTTTTACATTTTCGAGGTAAATAATAAAAAAAAAAATTATCTGAGTTTGTAAGGATATGAGTGCAAGATTTGTCTTTTTATAAGTAAATTAGATCTTGCACAAGACGTGAGTATTTTGTCATGGTATGTAAACAGTGAGACCCGTGGGGCCAAGGCACTCCCACTCACCAAGTCCAGTCCCTTCCTGCCCATTTCCTTTAGTATGGAAGAGGTGATGACCCCTTAAGCCAAAAGTGCTAATAGAAGAAACCTGGCTGAACCAATGACAAGACTTTCCTTCCTTTTCCAAACAGTAAATGATGGAAGAAGGAACCTGAAAGGCTAATCTGGCTCTTCAGTTACTCAGCGATACAAAAAAAAGCAGCAATAGCCTCTATTACTAAGAAGATAAATGAAACACGGCAACAACAGGACATAGGAAGGGTCAAATTCATCACATCTGCAAAGTTGCATTTCCCATTGGCTAAATAACACTGTTATTATTACTTTGATTACTAGCATCAGTGCATTATCTTTTCCTGGGGCTCTTTAAGGCATCTCTTGCCTAATCTGTCACAAATAACACTCCTGCTGATCTAGTTTATATATTTTCAGCAGTTTAGAGTCACTCAGGGCATCAACAACATCCTTATGCAGCATATAATTCTTGAGGTGGCAGTCATGGGCTTCTTGATGATTGGTCATCTTAATTCTTAATTTTTGTGCTTAGTTTAGGTATGATTTGGGAACTTGAGCATGAAACTAAACATAACTTCCATGCTAACCACAATCATCCTACTTAAGAATATTTGTTAATGCTTTTTTTCTTTCTTTTTTTTTTTATGTAAGAGGGCCACTGGCCAAGAGCACAAAAATTAGAATGAAAAAAAAGGCCCACTTAAATGCCAGCTCCCAGACCAATGCCAAATAGAATGATCAAATAGCAAAGGATAAGTGTCTCAGCACCTCCCTCTTGAAAGAGTTCAGGTCACAGGAAGGAGGAAATACAAAAGCAGGCAGGGGGCTCCAAAGTTTACCAGAGAAAGGGATGAATGATTGAAAATACTGGTTAAATCTTGCATTAGAGACGTGGACAGAATATGGGTGAGAGAAAGAAGAAAGCCTTACATAATGAGGCTACAGGAGAAGGGGAAGCATGCAGTTACCAAGATCAGAAAAGCAGTGAGCCTGAAAATAGCAGTAGAAGATAATAAGAGGTGCAACATTGCAGTAATAAGAGAGAGGCTGAAGCCAGTCAAAGGAAAGAGAGATGATAAAATGAAAAGCTTTTGATTCCACCCTCTCTAAAAGAGTGGTATGAGTGAAATCCCCCCCCCTGTGAAGCATATTCCATACATGGATAAGGTCCCTGTACAGAGTTAGCAGTTGGGAGTGGTGAGAAAAACTGATGGAGAAGACAGAATGCCCAACTTCATAGAGGCTGTTTTACGAGTAGCTAGAGATGAGATGTGAAGTTTTCAGTTTAGATTATAAGTAAAGGACAGACTGAGGATGTTCAGTGTAGAAGAGGAGGCCAGTTGAGTGTTATTGAAGAAGAGGGGAAAGTTATCTGGAAGGTTGTGTTGAGTCGATAGGTGAAGGAATTGAGTTTTTGAGGCATTAAACAATACTAAATTTGTTCTGCCCCAATCAGAAATTTTAGAGAGATCAGGCATCAGGCATTCTGTGGCTTCCCTGCGTGAGCTGTTTACTACCTGTAGGGTTGGATGTGTACAAAAAGAAGTGGAAAAGTATAGGTTGGTATCATCAGCATAGGAGTGGATAGGACAAGAAGTTTGGGTTAGAAGGTCTTTGGTGAATAATAGGAAGAGAGTGGGTGACAGGACAGAACCATGAGGAACACCATTATTAACGTTTTTAATAGACTTGGAGGGAGAAGAACAGTGACTGTCTACCACAGCAAAAGCAGAACAGTCAGAGAGGAAACATGAGGTGAAGTTACAGAGAGAAGAATAGAAGGTGTAGGAGGGTAGTTTGGGAATCAAAACTTTGTTTCGGACTCTATCAAAAGCTTTTAATATGTCTAAAGCAACAGCAAAAGTTTCACCAAAATCTCTAAAAGAGGATCACCAAGACTCAGTAAGGAAAGCCAGAAGCTCACCAGTAGAGAAGCCTTAATGGAACCTATACTGGCAATCAGATATAAGATTGTGAAGTGAAAGATATTTCAGAATCTTCCTGTTGATGATAGATTCAAAAACTCTAAACACTGTGAAGTGAGAGATATTTAAGAATCTTCCTGGTGATTATAGATTCAAAACTTTAGAGAGGTAGGAAATTAAAGCAATAGGACAGTAATTTGAGAAATTAGAGCAGTCACCCTTTTTAAGAACAGGCTGAAGGAAGGCAAATATGGACTCAAGATGTGCTCCATTCTGGAAATTAAATAATCAAATATTTTTTTATGGTCAGAGAGGTTAGCTGAGGGGTATATGGCACAGATAAATTTACTTTGAGAGTGATTCTGTAATTGTGGCCAGATGGTGGGAAATTCAGAAGACCGAAGAGGCTGGGCATGAGCAAGTTAAGTCACTTCATACATAGACACAACATCCAGCTTTGGATTGAAGATGAGTAAAGAAAAAGTAGGAGATAACAGAGAAGGGGCTACCGTCAGTCACCAATTACACCTGCATTTTGGTGAGGAAAAAAAGATGAGGTTTAGTAGAGAAGAGATGGTATTCCACAGATTGAAAATGAGTTCAAAGGCTGTGAATGTTCCAGAAATTAATGAAGAAAAAGTTAAGAGGGGTTTCAAGACACTTAGAGTCGATACCAGAAGAAGAGCTGTCAGTTTAATGTAGGAGAGGTGGTGTTCCACATATTGAAAATGAGATAAAAAACTGCAAATGTTGTAGAAGTTAAGGAAGAAAAAGTAGAGGAGGGGGAAAGGGTCTCAAGACACTTAGGGTAGATACCAGAAGAGCTGTTCAACCTGGTCCCCTCCCCAGATGGGCACTCCAAGGCTGGTTTAGGAGTTGCCATATTAAATTCAAAATTTTGAGTGAGTTGCATGAAGGAAAAGAGTTGTCTTTATAGGGCAAGCTATGACTGCCCCCATTTGTTGTGAGACACAAAGAGAAATGTTCTCTGAGGTCACAGCATGGTCATTGATTAGTTCACAGAAACCCCCTGATCCAGTCTTGAGACTGGTCCAGTGCTTGAGACTTCACTGGGAGTAATTATTGTTTTGGCAAGTATCTACTGTCTCATCCTAGAAACAGTGTGCACTAATTTTGTCGTTTACAAGGAAATAATTTTTATTCCATATATAATACACATTTAAAGTATGAAAATTTAACTTTGTGGTATTTCCTCATCCTGTAGTGACCTTTCCCCATAATCGACAGGGGTGTGTAATTGGAATTACATATTGAACCTAAATCCTTTTTTTCTCTGTAATTGTCTATATAGGGTATATTTTTCTACCACTGTTTCTCATTTGAGTGTTTTTTACATGATTTTTAGGAACTTTTTTTTTTTTTTTTTTTTTTTTTTTTTTTCACTGCAGCAGCACCCTTGTCAGCCTATTGTGCAATTCAAATGTAACGATAAAACCATTTTAGTATAAAAATTTACTTTTTTAAGTTGAATAAAATCACTATTAATTATCCTGCAATAGATGATTTGCTCATTTTATGTACAATTGATACTATATATGTTAATACTATCATGCCAGAATCTTAGCATGTTGTGCTTTTGCATGGTGTGTATATATATATATATATATATATATATATATATATATATATATATATATATATATATATATATATATATATATATATATATATATATATATATATGAATGAGAGCAAGAGGAAGTTTTGAATACCTGATTCAATTGTTCCTTTGGTGGATTAGACTGAATTTAGATCTCATTGTTTTACCTTTCTTGAGTACTGCTTGAGCTGGTCATATGAATACTTAAATACAAGACGTCTCACAAGTTGAGATACATGCTTCAGAATGTGATAATTCATTTTACATCATTCTAAATAAACAATCTACTATATATAGTTGATTTTTGGTTTGTTTTGTAAAATTGAGGTTTAAGTGTGAAGTGGGATGTGTTAATTGTTATCTGACTGTGTGTGACATAAATACATGTAGTCAGTTAGATGTTTGTGGTGAACTTTTATTTGCACAATTTAAGCACACAAAACTTTTATCAAATGACAGACTAAATTTTCATATCTAGCTGTTGCTGGTACTGCTGCTCCATGAATGGGACTGAGAAACTAACATATTCACTCAGAATTTAATACTTAGCTCCCACAGTACTGTTGTGTTACATTTACATTTTATTAACAGTCATAAATAAATTGCTTGTCTTTTGATTGAGTATTGTCTGTAAAGAATTTTGCATCTAGATTGTGTAAAAAACAAGTTCACCGCAAGTGGCTGACTGACTACTGTATATGCACTCAGTGTCTCACACAGTCAGTCACTAAACATTTAAACTTCAACACTATCAAATATCCCCATTGGCCTTCACCATCACCAGTATTGGCCGTCACTAATAACATTAGCCACTATCAAATGGCAACATTAAAATGATTAACTATCACCATTAATATTATCAAAATCCGCTGCTGACCACCCTACCACCCCAAATACAAAGCTACTATCTCTGCTTAAGCAGTGATGATCATGCACCATCACCACCATCAGCCGTGTTTGTAAACAAACACGGCTTTATAAGATGTGGTGTTACCAGAACTCAGAACAGCACAAAGCTGCTGCATATGCAGGTTTGTTTATTGTATACTGAATAAATATGTTTGTTATTAATTTCAGTAATCACACATGTATATCTATATTTATAATTTATAATATGTAATTGTTAATCGCTCTAAAGTAATTTACAAAACACTTTTGTAATAAGGTGTTTGGATTTCACTTATGACACAAAAATTAGTACCACAGCACTGAAATTACCACTTGTCAGTAGGCAGAAACTACTACTTGTCAGTAGGCCAAGCCTAGCCAAACCCTGACTAAAGCATGTAAGGCACAGGATGATTTTCTGGAGAATAAAAAATGATAAATAAATAAATAAATACATACATAAATTAAATTCATAAAAAAAAAAAAAAAAAAAAAAAAGAGTTCCTAACATGCCAGAAAATATTGTAAATGTTCATCATAAGAGGCAAACTTACACCTCACAACAGGCAGGGTGATTAACACAGTGCAGCTTGCCATGCATTTAAATCTCAATTTCTAATAAAATAGAACAAAGAAAACAATATATATGTATTTATTTATTTTTTTTTATTTATATCCCAAAGTATGTGCCTGAATTCATGGGACACCTGTATAAGAATATAGCCCATTATTTTGCAAAAAAGAATTATCTACTTGGAATGTGATGTCATGCATATAATCATCTGTTACTGTGTGTACAAACTTAAGTTGAAAAAAATATATGTCAGTCTGCATTCTAAACACCATGAGTAGCATCAGACTCAATAGTTTCATGAACAACATCATACCATGTTTAGAGTTCATATTATTCTACATTTTCAAAGGTAACTGTAGATCAGAACTAAAAATGGTTTTTTTTCTTTTTTTTCTTTCAGTTGGAGAATTTGAGTATTCAGGATTACATTGGCAAGGCTCAGAACATAGCCACACTCCACCACCAGATTACAGAATGTGACTCCATACTTGAGGTACCATACTATTGTTGTTTGTCACTCTTTTTGCTCCCTTTATGTTATGACTGCTCATCAGTGCTTCTCATAAGAATTGAGTAAATAAATGACATGCATGCATATCAACATTAATGGATGAAAAGAATTCTCTTATTATGAGGAACTTAAGATATATGACATCCATTTATGTTAGTCTGAAAAGACTACTATACTGCCATAGGCATAAGTCAGAATATTGCCTTAATAGTAATAACAGCCACATATTTTGTGGTGGCTGCAATCTCTCTCTCTCTCTCTCTCTCTCTCTCTCTCTCTCTCTCTCTCTCTCTCTCTCTCTCTCTCTCTCTCTCTCTCTCTCTCTCTCTCTCTCTCTCTCTCTCTCTCTCTCTCTCTCTCTCTCTCTCTCTCTCTCTCTCTCACAAACAGTATACACACTGAATTACCATTCATACAAACACACACACTAGGCTTAATACAACTAGGTAAATACAACTAAGTAAATACACATACACACACACACACACACACAAGCTTAAGACAGAGTATTGGAAGATACCATAACGTTGTGGTGATTTATGTTCCCCCCTATTCCAACTCTTGGAGAGAGGATGAATATAAGAAAATGCTTGAGGACACAAGGACATGTTTGGCAGAGCTGCTTGAGGAAAATGATGATATACTCCTGATGGGGGACTTTAACTGTAAAGAGATATCTTGGGAGAACTGGACCACAGAAGGCAGTGAGTCATCATGGGGGAACAAGCTACTAGACCTGGCTATTGAAAATTTCCTGACTCATTGGGTTACAAATGACACAAGATTTTGGGGAAATGAAGCATCTTCAAGTCTCGATCTAATCTTCACCAAGGAACAAGAAATAGTAGAAGACCTTAAATACATAAACCCAATAGGAAAAAGTGATCATGTTCTGATTCAGTTCACAGTTATGGATCATAAGCTCAGTATAAGGAAAGAGGACCACAGAAGAGAATTGCTAAACTACATCAAGACTAACTTTGGACAACTTTGGAAGTATTTCAGTGAAGTGAATTGGAACATAGTTATTCAAAAGGAAGACAGAGAGGAAAAGTGGACAGCTTTCCTGAACATTTATAGTAAGGGAGTAGAGAAATGGGTACCCAAAAGATCAACAGAGAACCTTTTCAAAAAGGATTGGTACAATAGGAGATGTGCAACAGCTAGATTGGAGAGAGAAAAAGTATGGAACAAGTGGAAGAAAAACAAGAGACTGGACCTGTGGAACAATTATATAAAGAAGAGGAAGAAATATGTCAAAACTCAGAGATGAGCAGAAAAATTTTGAAAGGAACGTTGTGGAGAAATGTAAAGACCAACCAAAATTATTTTATAAATTCATTAATGGAAAATTAAAGAGTAAAGATGAAATAAGTACGGTAAAAGCTGGAGAAGAGACAGTGGATGACCCAGAAGAGGTAGCTGAAGTGTTTAACAGATACTTCCACTCTGTGTTTACTAAGGAAAATTATTTCAGAGGTGAGAGGACAGCGTTAGAAAAAGGGACCAACCTAAAGGAGATGAAAACATCAGTATAAAAAGTAAAGAATATGCTGGAAGACCTGGATGTAAGGAAAGCAATGGGTCCTGATGGTGTCTTGAGTTGGATTTTAAAAGAGTGTAGCTCACAATTAGTCTCATCATTGCACAATATAATTAGCACTACCCTGGCAAAAGGTAGAGTACCCATAGACTGGAAACGGGCGGATATTACCCCAATCCACAAGAACAGAAGTAAAGAAGATCCATTAAATTATAGACCTGTGTCACTCACAAGTGTGGTGGTGAAGATTTGTGAAAAGATTATCAAGAACAGATGGTGAAATACCTAGAAGACAATAAGGTGATAACAGAGAAACAGTTTGGTTTCAGAAAAGGAAGATCTTGTGTAACGAATTTGATATGTTTCTACTCAAGAGTAATAGATAAAGTGCAAGAGAGAGATGGATGGGCCGACTGCATATACTTAGATTTGAGAAGAGCATTCAATAAAGTTCCACACAGAAGACTAATATGGAAATTGGAAAAGATTGGAGGACTCGGTGGATCACTGTTAAAGTGGATGACTGACTTTTTTGACAAACAGAGAAATGAGGACAGTAATTAAAGGCAGCAGGTCGAACTGGAGAATGGTAATAAGTGGAGTCTCACAAGGTTCGGTACTTGCACCTATTATGTTCGCAATTTATGTTAATGATATGACAGAAGGTGTAGAAAGTTACATGAACCTTTTCGCTGATGATGCTAAGATTATGAGGAAAGTAACAAATGAAGAGGATTGCAATGCTTTAAATCAGGACTTAATTAAGATTAATGAATGGTCATTGCGGTGGAATATGGAGTTTAATGCTAAAAAATGTAGTGTGATGAGTGTTTGGAAAAAGTGCGAAAAGACCAGTTGGCAACTATTACTTAGGGAATGAGGAAATCTCTATAAGATCAGAAGAAAAAGACCTAGGAGTAATTATTACTGATAATTTATCATTTGGGAAGCACATAAACAAAATTATAGGAGAAATATATTTTGCTGAGAAACATCAAGATAGCATTCTCCTATATTAATGAAGATATGATAAAAAACTGATAACAACGATGATACGTCCGAGATTGGAGTACGCAGCATTAGTGTGGTTGCCAAGTTTTAAAAAGGATACAAGAAAATTAAAAAGAATCCAGAGAGCTGCAACTAAAATCCCTGCAAGCTTAAGAGAGTATAGTTATGAGGAAAGGTTGAAGAGATTGAACCTGACTACACTAGAAAAAAGGAGGGAAAGAGGTGATTTGATTGCAATATATAGAATATTGGAAGGAATGGAAAAGTTGGACAGAGAAGACCTCTTGATACCTGATACGAGAGACACAAGAGGACATGGAAGGAGATTGAGAAGGAGTGTTTGCAGAAGAGACATCAAGAAACATAGCTTCCCCCACAGAAGTATAACAGTGTGGAATGAACTTAAGGATGAGACTGTGTGTGCGAAGACAATTCATAAATTTAAAGAAAATCTAGATAAAACTTGATGTGGAGATGGGACAGCATGAGCCTAGTGTGGCTCTTGTCCTGTATTTCACAACTAGGTAAATACACACACACACACACACACACACATACATACACACAAGTACACATAAATGAGTTTGTATGCACATGCCAACACAGAAAACAGACTTGTTTACACCAGCTGATAGCAGACAATATCAAGTATTCACTACATACTGAAGGATAAAACGTACATTGTAGACAAAAATCAGATGGGAGCCATGTGATAGTAGCTGTGCTGTCTCCAATAACAGAGGAAGATATTAACTGGATAATAAGAGAACTTGAACCAATGTGGCTAAGGGTGGAGTGAGATCAGGCAGCAAGTTTTGCACTACTCTTGATAGCAGGTGCTCTGCCAACTGGCCAAATTCTGTCTCTTTCCAATTTCTGAACACTCGAGAAAGACCATACCTGCTGCAAATAAGCTCATAAGACATGAAATTATCAAGAATATCCAGATCACAGACAGGGAACTCAAACAAGGGACACAAGGTGGAGTTTGGAAAGCATAAGATGTCATGAACAGCAAGAACTGCTTGCTGCTTTACACAGACCTGAATGCTCCAATATTTCCTTCCAAACAATGCATGCTTGATGTAAGGCGAGAATTTGCATCTTTCCTCTCATGTCATCTTTCCTGAATGTTAAAGTAAGAAGAGGCAGGCTATATGTGACAGCATGGAATTGACCTGAGGTGGGTGTGGATAAGGGGAACCCAGGACTAATCCCCTTTCCAACATCTGGGAAGGCACCTGACCTTGAAACCAGTGACAAAGTATAGCCTGATGCCTAAGAGACTTGGCAGTGTATGATAACACCATGTAACAAAATTTTTACTTTTTTTGTCTTTGGTCAATAAATGTTATTTTCTAATTGCTTTTATCTAGAAATCAGAGAAAATTACAGTTATTCCCTTTAAACTTTGTTTTTTTTCTGATCTAGATAGCGACATTTTAAAACTAGCCTGCTATCATATATCCAGACCTTATGTCATCCAATGTGCCAGTGCCACACTGCTCTGAGCTCCCTGTGCCCACTCCTCCAAAGAAGGAGCAGCAGTTTTTAGAAAAATAAAATAGTTCAGAAGAAGATGAAGTCATTGATCCAGATCTCAGAGGTGCAGCTGAAGATAGAAACCCTTACTACCCCAACCAAGATAATGTCAATGACCTGATCAGAGATCTTGGTCTTACAAAGTCCAATGGCGAGCTGTTGACATCAAGACTCAAGCAGTGGAATTTGTTAAATGAAAGTGTGAAAATATCAGGTCAGAGAAAGCATCACTACCATTTTCAAGCTTTTTTATTCATCAAGATGAGCTCTGTTTTTTGCCACAATGTAACCAGTCTGTTTAAGACAATTGGAATCACCTGTAACCACAACAAGTGGTGGCTTTTCTTCAACAGCTCATGCAAGCTCCTCAAAGCAATGCTGCCTCATAACGGGAACATGTATCCATCTCTTCCCCTCGCTCACTCTGTCCAGCTCAAAGAGAAATACAGTAGTGTCAAGATCTTGCTAGATGCCTTGAAATATAAAGAGTATGGTTGGGAGGTTATTGGAGACTTCAAAATGATGGCCTTCTTGATGGATCTCCAAGGCAGCTTTACCAAGTTTCCTTGTTATCTTTGCCTTTGGGACAGCAGAAACACTGTGGCACACTACCACAAGAGGGACTGACCACAGCAACTGAGCTTAGTGTTGGGAAGAACAGTGTCAAATGGGAGTCATCGTTGAACCCCAGAAAGGTACTGTTTCTTCCACTGCACTTAAAATAGGGCCTTATGAAACAATTTGTCAGAATTCTAGATAAGGAGACTGCAGCTTTCAAGTATCTCTAAGATTTCTTCCCTAAGCTGTCTGTGGCAAAAGTGGATGCTGGTGTCTTCATTGGTCCACAAATAATGAAGATCATGGAGTGCAAGGAGTTCCCCAAGAAGCTCACTAGGACAGAGAAAGCAGCGTGGAACAGCTTTGTCGCAGTGGAGTTGTGTTGAGACCTTGGTGAGAAACTATAGCAAGATGGGTTGCAGGATATCCCTCAGAAACCATACCCTTGACACTCATCTTGATAAATTTAAGGAGAACATGGGGGTGTACTCCGAAGAACAAAGTGAGTGCTTCCACCATGATGTATTGGACTTCAAATGCTGCTACCAAGGATCTTATAATGACAACATGATGGGAGACTATATTTGGGGTCTGATTTGTGAAAGTAATTTACATACAGTATGATACTAAATTGTGGAAAACTACTAATTTCTAATGTTTTATTGTCTCACATGTGTGATCCTAGAATAAACAAATGCTGCTTTTGTATCATATGTCGTTTTGTTTCTACATTGTGCAAATTAGAGTTCAAATTCGCCGCTTTCTCCCAACAGGAATAGATAAATTTCATAAATATTATTGTGGCCATAAAAGCAAAATTAGAAATAAATATCAGTGTTTTTCCTTGTTTTCTAGGCATAAGCAAATAGAAAATAACAGTTGTTACCCAAGGACAAAAATTGTGTTACAATTGTAATCACTGGGAAGTTATGATATGATGATGGATGTGTACATTTATTACAGACACTTATCAAGGGTCTGTAAGATCAGATACCCTATGGGTATCTGATCTTGCAACTGTTATGTGCAGCGAAATAGTGAACAGGGATAACAATAATAAGAAATAGAGAACTGAACAGAAAAAGACAAAGAAGGAAGAGGCAGAGAGAGTGAGAAGAGAGACAAGCCACATGTGTTGAGTCAAGATGCACCTGAGTTATAGTAACTTTGTACAAAATTTAAAGTTGATCTTCCCCATTTGATTTCCCCCACCCCCATTCCTTCTTGAAAGTTGAAATTGTATATAGCAGAAGAGTTGCTCTTTCCCATAATATATTTAGTTTTCACCCAGCCTTCCAAATAGCTCCACAATAATTTTTTAAACTTAAGTGTGAGAGAGCAACATGTGAGTGGAGCGGAGGTGAGCAGGACAAAATTCACCCCCCAGTTCCTCCTCCCTTTTTCTTCCCTCCCTCCCAGCCCGTGACTTATGTGTGCATTGGGGGTAGGGAGGGGCGACTTTAAAGGCTTTTCTCATCAGCTTAGTCAATAGCAGACTGGTTACCATAGAGGGTAGACATGGTGTAGAGAGAGGCATACTAATATGTGGATAGAGAGGGTATATTATTACGTAACACCTAAGGGTGGGATTACTGAGTGACGCCTTAACATTATTGTGTACTATCTAGGCCCTATGGAAGACCAGGATCTGGGCGGATCCAGATATTGTTTGAAGGATGTAATTGGCCACATTCTGCTACTCCTATTCGTATTCAGCTGGGATCTCATGCATAAATTTTTCATGTGTCTAGACGTCTATTGTGTCTTTGTGCAGAGTACTTACAGGAACAGGCTCCTATCCTCTCCCCCTTTCTGCCTAAGTGCAGTGTCTTACTGTAGGTCTAGTGTGTGTCTGAGTGTCATGACTATTGTGTCATAATTTTGTTAAATGCTACTGGTCTCTGTTGCCCACAAGGAGGCAGTAGACACCTGCCGAAATGATAATTACTCCCAGTGAGGTTTAAAGCACTGTTCAGGGGGTGCTGTGAACTTATCATTAAACCCAGCTGTGACCTCACTGAACGTTTCCCTTTGTGTCTCACAACACAAGGGGGCAGTCACAGCCTGCCCTCTAAAGACAACTCTCTTCCTCCACACAAAACTACAAGCACCTAATAACACACACACCCTTCACTCAAAAATTTTAAAATCATCATGGCGACTCCTACACCAGCCTCGGAGTCCCCATCTAGGGAAGGGACCATAAATGTCCCCAGGTCGGACTGCCTTTCTGTCGACGACCCTAAGTGTCTTGACACCCCCCTCAACTTTTTCTTCATTAACTTCTGCAACATTCATGGTCTAAGATCTAATTTTCAATCTGTAGAACACCACCTCTCCTCTTCTAAACCTCATCTTCTTTTCCTCACTGAAACTCAGGTGTCTGAGGCAACTGACAGTAGCCCCTTTTCTGTTTCCTCCTACTTTCTCTATCCTCATTTTCGATCCAAAGCTGGATGCTGCGTTTATGTGCGCAATGACTTAACCTGCTCTCGTGCCCACGCTCTTGAATCTTCCAAGTTTTCCACCATCTGGCTACAACTACAGAGTCACTCTCATACTAAATTTATCTGTGCTGTATACCTCTCACCTTACTCCTCTGACTATAAGAAATTCTTTGACTACTTAACTTCCAAAGTGGAGCACATTCTGACCCTCTTCCCTTTTGCAGAGATCTCCATTCTTGGAGATTTCAATGTTCACCACCAGCTTTGGCTTTCCTCTCCCTTCACTGACCATCCTGGTGAACTAGCCTACAACTTTGCTATCCTCCATGACCTAGAGCAATTGGTGCAACACCCTACTCGCATTCCTGACCGTCTTGGAGATACGCCCAGCATTCTTGACCTTTTCCTGACCTCTAATCCTTCTGCTTATACTGTCACCCTTTCTTCTCCGTTGGACTCCTCTGATCACAATCTCATATCTTTATCTTGTCCTATCACTCCAATCCCTCCTCAGGATCCCCCTAAGCGAAGGTGCCTCTGGCATTTTGCCTCTGCCAGTTGGGGGGACCTGAGGAGGTATTTTGCTGATTTTCCTTGGAATGACTACTGCTTCCGTGTCAGAGACCCGTCTTTGTGTGCTGAGCGCATAACAGAGGTGATAGTGTCTGGCATGGAGGCGTACATTCCTCACTCTTTTTCTCATCCTAAACCTTCTAAACCTTGGTTTAACACAGCTTGTTCTCGTGCTATACATGATAGAGAGGTGGCTCACAAAAAGTACTTAAGCCTTCCATCACCAGAATCTCATGCACTTTATATTTCTGCCTGGAACCATGCCAAGTCTGTTCTCCAACTAGCCAAAAACTCCTTCATTAACAGAAAATGTCAAAACCTTTCAAGATCTAACTCCCCTCGTGATTTCTGGCATCTAGCCAAAAATATCTCCAATAACTTTGCTTCTTCTTCTTTCCCTCCTCTACTTCAACCAGATGGCACCACTGCTATCACATCTATTTCTAAAGCTGAACTCTTTGCTCAAACCTTTGCTAAAAACTCTACCTTGGACGATTCTGGGCTTGTTCCTCCCTCTCCTCCACCCTCTGACTACTTCATGCCACGTATTAAAATTCTTCGCAATGATGTTTTCCATGCCCTCGCTGGCCTAAACCCTCGGAAGGCTTATGGACCTGATGGGGTCCCTCCTATTGTTCTCCGAAACTGTGCCTCCGTGCTTGCACCTTGCCTAGTCAAACTCTTTCAGCTCTGTCTGTCAACATCTACCTTTCCTTCTTGCTGGAAGTTTGCCTACATTCAACCTGTTCCTAAAAAGGGTGACCGTTCTAATCCCTCAAACTACTGTCCTATTGCTTTAATTTCCTGCCTATCTAAAGTTTTTGAATCTATCCTCAACAGGAAGATTCTTAAACATCTATCACTTCACAACCTTCTATCTGATCGCCAGTATGGGTTCCGTCAAGGCTGCTCTACTGGTGATCTTCTGGCTTTCCTTACTGAGTCTTGGTCATCCTCTTTTAGAGATTTTGGTGAAACTTTTGCTGTTGCCTTGGACATATCAAAAGCTTTTGATAGAGTCTGGCACAAAGCTTTGATTTCCAAACTACCCTCCTACGGTTTCTATCCTTCTCTCTGTAACTTCATCTCAAGTTTCCTTTCTGACCATACTATTGCTGCTGTGGTAGATGGTCACTGTTCTTCTCCTAAATCTATTAACAGTGGTGTTCCTCAGGGTTCTGTCCTGTCACCAACTCTCTTCTTATTATTCATTAATGATCTTCTAAACCAAACTTCTTGTCCTATCCACTCCTACGCTGATGATACCACCCTGCACTTTTCCACGTCTTTTCATAGACGTCCAACCCTTCAGAAGGTAAACATAGCATGCAGGGAAGCCACAGAACGCCTGACTTCTGATCTTTCTAAAATTTCTGATTGGGGCAGAGCAAACTTGGTATTGTTCAATGCCTCAAAAACTCAATTCCTCCATCTATCAACTCGACACAACCTTCCAGACAACTATCCCCTCTTCTTCAATGACACTCAACTGTCCCCCTCTTCAACACTGAACATCCTCGGTCTGTCCTTTACTTATAATCTGAACTGGAAACTTCACATCTCATCTCTAGCTAAAACAGCTTCTATGAAGTTAGGTGTTCTGAGACGTCTCCGCCAGTTTTTCTCACCCCCCCGGCTGCTAACTCTGTACAAGGGCCTTATCCGTCCATGTATGGAGTATGCTTCACATGTCTGGGGGGGTTCCACTCATACTGCTCTTCTAGACAGGGTGGAATCAAAAGCTTTTCGTCTCATCAACTCCTCTCCTCTAACTGACTGTCTTCAGCCTCTCTCTCACTGCTGCAATGCTGCATATCTAGCTGTCTTCTACCATTATTTTCATGCTAACTGCTCTTCTTTTCTTGCTAACTGAATGCCTCCCCTCCTTCCGCGGCCTCGCTGCACAAGACTTTCTTCTTTCTCTCACCCCTATTCTTTCCACCTCTCTAACGCAAGAGTTAACCAGTATTCTCAATCATTCATCCCTTTCTCTGGTAAACTCTGGAACTCCCTGCCTGCTTCTGTATTTCCACCTTCCTATGACTTGAATTCCTTTCAAGAGGGAGGTTTCAAGACACTTATCCACCAATTTTTGACCACTGCCTTGACCCTTTTACCGGACTGGCATTTCAGTGGGCATTTTTTTTATTGATTTTTGTTGCCCTTGGCCAGTGCCCTTCTTACATAAAAAAAAAAAAAAACTGTGAGTGAGGCAGACCAGAGGATTGAATAATCTTTATGCTAGACCATAGCTGTCAATGTTCTTCCTGGATTTCCACCAATTTTATAGAAGGTGGAAATCCATCATCTGGAAAATTGTAAATGATGGTCACCTGGCCAATATGAGTGTAATATTTCTGTTGGATAGTGGGTGTTTTTGCTATGGTGGGTGGTTGTCCTACAGGGTATTACCCTCACCCTGGGGATGTGTTGCTGATACTGTTTGGATTCCATAGCACATGGCTCATTAGTTCTTTACAGCTTGGGGGGATTAAGTTTTCATTTGTTAAACTTCTTTTTTTTTTTTTTTTTTATGTAGGAGGGACACTGGCCAAGAGCAACAAAAATTCAATAAAAGAAAGATGCCCACTGAAATGCCAGTCCCGTAAAAGGATCAAAAGCGGTAGTCAAAAATTGAAGGATAAGTGTCTTGAAACCTCCCTTTTGAAGGAATTCAAGTCATAGGAAGGTGGAAATACAGAAGCAGGCAGGGAGTTCCAGAGTTTACCAGAGAAAGGGATGAATGATTGAGAATACTGGTTAACTCTTGCGCTAGAGAGGTGGACAGAATAGGGGTGAGAAAAAGAAGAAAGTCTTGTGCAGCGAGGCCGTGGGAGGAGGGCAGGCATGCAGTTAGCAAGATCAGAAGAGCAGTTAGCATGAAAATAACGGTAGAAGACAGCTAGAGATGCAATAGTGCAGCAGTGAGAGAGAGGCTGAAGACAGTCAGTTAGAGGAGAGGAGTTGATGAGACGAAAAGCTTTTGATTCCACCCTAAAAGACAGTCAGTTAGAAAAGAGGAGTTGATGAGACGAAAAGCTTTTGATTCCACCCTGTTTAGAAGGGCAGTATGAGTGGAACCCACCCCCCCAGATGTGTACTCCCACCCCCCCAGATGATACTCCATACATGGACGGATAAGGCCCTTGTACAGAGTTAGCAGCTGGGGGGATGAGAAAAACTGGCAGAGATGTCTCAGAATGCTTAACTTCATAGAAGCTGTTTTAGCTAGAGATGAGATGTGAAGTTTCCAGTTCAGATTATAAGTAAAGGACAGACCGACGATGTTCAGTGTAGAAGAGGGGGTCAGTTGAGTGTCAGTGAAGAAGAGGGGATAGTTGCCTGGAAGGTTGTGTCAAGTTGATAGATGGAGGAATTGAGTTTTTGAGGCAATGAACAATACTAAGTTTGCTCTGCCCCAATCAGAAATTTTACAAAGATCAGAAGTCAAGCGTTCTCAGGCTTCCCTATGTGAAATGTTTACTTCCTGAAGGGTTGGACATCTATGAAAAGACATGAAAAAGTGCAGGGTGGTATCATCAGCGTAGGAGTGGATAAGACAAGAAGTTTGGTTTAGAAGATCATTAATGAATAATAAGGAGAGTGGGTGACAGGACAGAACCCTGAGGAACACCACTGTTAATAAATTTTGAAGAAGAACAGTGACCGTCTACCACAGCAGCAATAGAACGGTCAGAAAGAAAACTTGAGATGAAGTTACAGAGAGAAGGAGAGAAGCCGTAGGAGGGTAGTTTGGAAATCAAAGCTTTGTGCCAGACTCTATCAAAAGCTTTTGATATGTCCAAGGCAACAGCAAAAGTTTCACCAAAATCTCTAAAAGAGGATGACCAAGACTCAGTAAGGAAAGCCAGAAGATCACCAGTAGAGCAGCCTTGACAGAACCCATACTGGCGATCAGGTAGAAGGTTGTGAAGTGATAGATGTTTATGAATCTTCCTGTTGAGGATAGATTCAAAAACTTTAGATAGGCAGGAAATTAAAGCAATAGGACAGTAGTTTGAGGGATTAGAACAGTCACCCTTTTTAGGAACAGGCTGAATGTAGGCAAACTTCCAGCAAGAAGGAAAGGTAGATGTTGACAGAGCTGAAAGAGTTTGACTAGGCAAGGTGCAAGCACAGAGGCACAGTTTCGGAGAACAATAGGAGGGACCCCATCAGGTCCATAAGCCTTCCAAGGGTTTAGGCCAGCAAGGGCATGGAAAACATCATTGCGAAGAATTTTAATAGGTAGCATGAAGTAGTCAGAGGGTGGAGGAGAAGGAGGAACAAGCCCAGAATCGTCCAAGGTAGAGTTTTTAGCAAAGGTTTGAGCGAAGAGTTCAGCTTTAGAAATAGATGTGATAGCAGTGGTGCCATCTGGTTGAAATAAAGGAGGGAAAGAAGAAAAAGCAAAGTTATTGGAGATATTTTTGGCTAGATACCAGAAGTCACAAGGGGAGTTAGATCTTGAAAGGTTTTGACACTTTCTGTTAATGAAGGAGTTTTTGGCTAGTTGGAGAACAGACTTGGCATGGTTCCGGGAAGAAATGTAAAGTGCATGAGATTCTGGTGATGGAAGGCTTAAGTACCTTTTGTGGGCCACCTCTATCATGTATAGCACGAGAACAAGCTGTGTTAAACCAAGGTTTGGAAGGTTTAGGTCGAGAAAAAGAGTGAGGAATGTACGCCTCCATGCCAGACACTATCACCTCTGTTATGCGCTCAGCACACAAAGACAGGTCTCTGACATGGAAGCAGTAGTCATTCCAAGGAAAATCAGCAAAATACCTCCTCAGGTCCCCCAAACTAGCAGAGGCAAAACGCCAGAGGCACCTTTGCTTAGGGGGATCCTGAGGAGGGATTGGAGCGATACGACAAGATACAGATATGAGATTGTGATCGGAGGAGCCCAACAGAGAAGAAAGGGTGACAACATAAGCAGAAGGATTAGAGGTCAGGAAAAGGTCAAGAATGTTGGGCGTATCTCCAAGACAGTCAGGAATACGAGTAGGGTGTTACACCAATTGCTCTAGGTCGTGGAGAATATCAAATTTGAAGGCTAGTTCACCAGGATGGTCAGTGAAGGGAGAGGAAAGCCAAAGCAGGTGGTGAACATTGAAGTCTCTAAGAATGCAGATCTCTGCAAAAGAGAAGAAGGTCAGAATGTGCTCCACTTTGGAAGTTAAGTAGTCAAAGAATTTCTTATAGTCAGAGGAGTTAGGTGAGAGGTATACAGCAAAGATAAATTTAGTTTGAGAGTGACTCTGTAGTCGTAGCCAGATGGTGGAAAACTCGGAAGATTCAAGAGCATGGGCACGAGAGCAGGTTAAGTCATTGCGCACATAAACACAACATCCAGCTTTGGATCGAAAATGAGGATAGAGAAAGTAGGAGGGAACAGAAAAGGGGCTACCGTCAGTTGCCTCAGACACCTGAGTTTCAGTGAGGAAAAGAAAATGAGGTTTAGAAGAGGAGAGGTGGTGTTCTACAGATTGAAAATTAGATCTTAGACCACGAATGTTGCAGAAGTTATTGAAGAAAAAGTTGAGGGGGGTGTCAAAACACTTAGGGTCGTCGACAGAAAGGCAGTCCAACCTGGGGACATTTATGGTCCCTTCTCCAGATGGGGACTCCAAGGCTGGTGTACGAGTCACCATGATTGATAATTTTGAAATTTTTGAGTGAAGGATGTGTGTGTTATTAGGTGCTTGTAGTTTTGTGTGGAGGAAGAGAGTTGTCTTTAGAGGGCAGGCTGTGACTGTCCCCTTGTGTTGTGAGACACAAAGGGAAACGTTCAGTGAGGTCACAGCTGGGCTTAACGATAAGTTCACAGCACCCCCTTTAACAGTGCTTTAGACCTCACTGGGAGTAATTATCGTTTCGGCAGGTGTCTACAGCCTCCTCCTGTTTGGTGGGTTAAATGGAGTGCCATCCTCAGAGATTTCTTTGTGGTCAATAACCAGCACATGCCTGGATTCATCATGTTTATGCCTGCACTAGGCTAGAAGGAGCTAGGCTAATGAAAGCTGACCCAAGTGTAGTGGCAGCTGTGAGGGGGGCTGAACCTTTCTGTAACTTTCTGCAGTTACTGTATATATATTGTTACGACCACAAACCTAATCCCTTTTACAGCTGCCACTTACTCAGGTCAGCTTCCCTTAGACTACCCACATAGTTTAGTGTAGGACATATAACAAAAGACACAAGTCCAGGTAACTCATCATGGCTGCACATAGCAAATGCCTTTGGGTTGCCACCTTGTCTTATCCACAGGGAAATATATAACACAAAACTTATCACACTTCCTAAGAAAGGACCTGCAAATATACATCCTATGGAGAGACACACAAGTACCACACGACTAGACAAGGCCTTAATATCCTATGAGCAAATTGCCCACAACTGCATCCATCCACTGCTCAATAATATATTATGGCACTCTGCTTCAAGTTCAGTCAATCTTCAGTTTCTCAGAAGAAACTGTTCCCTTAACAGTGACAAATCCAGAGAAATTGAAGACAGTCAAATACCAAGCACATAGAAAATATATCCTCTGGCTGCAGAGACAAACAGGAATGGGGCCGGTCACATTTCAAAACGAGGAAGACAATAGACTATGACAATACGAACAATGCATAAATACTAGACAAAGGAAGGGATACCAACCCACCCCAAGATGGATGCCAGCACAGGTAATACTCATGAGTGGGTCCCCAAAGGCAAATACACCTGCCCCAGTGGTCTTTTTTTTTTTTTTTTCCTCCTACATAAAAAATAAAAAATAAAAAACACCGAGAGTAACAAAGCCAAGCCAAGCCACACGTATGGGCTGATGCAGTACTCAGATTTGTGAAGTGTATGGTTAATGTACCCACTGTATACTATTTGACTAATGTCCCCAAATGCACCCTCAAACTGTTTGCTCTCTTTGTACATCCTGTCACAAGTACCACTGACTCTTGGGGATGAGGCAAGAGACAAACAGCCAGATTATCAATCTACCTCTTCCCTTTCCCTCAGTGAGTCTTCAAGAGAAGATGCTTCCTGTCAAGGTATTAGCAAACATTCTCCTCTGTTTCTAAGTGCAAGAGTGTACATCATTGGGTTGGTACTCATGCAAATCACACATACTTTGAAAACTAGATAATTAATGCATTTCATATATATTGAAATGATGGAAAATATTCTGTTATTCATATTTATATAAACAATATGGGATATGGGATATAGTGATATACACTTGGTTTAGCTGAAATACCAGGCAAGTCCTTCTGTTAGCAACCATGGGAACCATGAAGCCCACCAACCTCCTGTTTCACCACAGCCTCATCAGTATGAACCAGTATATCCACTTTACATAGATAGAGTTGGCCATGAACATGTGTAAAGAAGAGCTGCAGTACATTGCTCCATAGCTGTAAGATAGGGATATGTCTTTAGAAGCAATAGTAAAGTCAATCCATCATTACAAGGTTGGTGGGGGAAGTGTTCCTGCTAGCCACCACCATCCTGGGATTTTCTGGCCATCATTTTAAAACAATCAAAGAAATACAATAAGAATGAATAAAGGAAGGAGAGAGAGAGAGAGAGAGAGAGAGAGAGAGAGAGAGAGAGAGAGAGAGAGAGAGAGAGGCTGGGGATGAGAATTTGACATGTCTCTGACGAATAGCTTAGCCTGCAGCTCTTAGTATAACACTTACCTGCGCAGCTGTCTCTTATATTTCCCTTAATTTTCCTTACTTCCTGTTGTTTATTCAATTTGGGTCTCGCCCAGCATTTAGTAGAAGAGTTGCTCTTGATGATAAAGTAATCAGTATTCATCCAGTCTTGATAGTTTAGTCACTAGAATTTTCAGAGAGAAAGTGTTTTGTTCATATAAACCAGTGTGGGTTGAGGCAAGTAAGCAGGTGGGTATATGTATGTATGTTGCCACCCCACCCCCTTCTCCTGTACCCACACCCCCTCCCATAGTAGCATGGTGGGAGAGCATGTTTCTTGCGCTCTCAAATCAGTCACATTCCAGCTACTGCTCAAGATAGACATACAAAGGCAGACAGCATGGTTTGGAGGAGGCTGGGTGTTTTTATAGTTAGACAGGTATTTGCTTTAAGGAGATAATTTATTGGCTGTACACCCCAGTCTATCTAAGTAGCTTTAGGAGTCTCCACATCAGTCTGACTGTGATTGTAGTTATTTGTAATACACTTACATTGGGGGACATGACTCTATGGCAGTGCTGAAGCAAGCTGAGCACTTTGTGATATAGTGAGAGATGAATTACTCTCCTGTATGTTTTCGTGGGCAGTTTGTCGGTGCACTGTCTTGTTAAATGCTACTGTGTTGCAAAGCTCCTTCTGGGTTAGCACACAGATGATTCTTTTGAACTGCCTTGCAGTAATTTTTCTCCCTTCCTTTTAAGAAGGAGGGATATTGTATTACTGGCAGGGAGAGTGTTATAATACCTCATGGTAAGTGAGGAATAATACCCCCAGGGTATTATTCGTTGACCTTATATGTTTGTTTTTAATTGTGCTGTCTCCCTAGCATGTGGCAATTGATTCTTACCCAGCTGTTGGAATTGGCTGTTGTATTATTTTCTTGTCTCTGGATGGGATAAACAGACTGGCAAACTCAGTAATGTGACCTGGCATTGTGACTAATTGTGTAAAGGATGTAGGAATGAGAAGAGACCCTGTACACCCATAATTAAGCCCTGCATGAAGTCACATAGGTGTTGACACTGACCATCCTGGTGAACTAGCCTTCAGCTTTGCCATCCTCCACGACATAGAGCAATTGGTGTGACACCCTACTCATATTCCTGACTGTCTTGAGGAGATATTCCCAACATTCTTGACCTTTTCCTAACCTCTAATCCTTCTGCTTATGCTGTTGCCCCCTCTTCTCCGTTGGGCTCCTCCAATCACAATCTCGTACCTGCATCTTGTTCTATCGCTTCAGTCTCTCCTCAGGATCCCCCTAAGCAGAGGTGCCTCTGGCATTTTGCCTCTGCTAGTTGGGGGACCTGAGGAGATATTTTGCTGATTTTCCTTGGAATGACTTCTGCTTCGGTGACAGAGACCCGTCTTTGTATGTCAACCACGTAACAGAGGTGATGGTGTCTGGCATGGAGGTGTACATTCCTCACTTTTTTCTCAACCGAAACCTTCCAAACACAGCCCGTTCTTGTGCTATACATGATAGAGAGGTGGCCCATAAAAGGTACTTGAGCCTTCCATCACCAGAATCTCAGGCACTTTATATTTCTGCCCAGAACAATTCCAAGTCTGTTCTCCAACAAGCCAGAAACTCCTTCATTAATAACAAGTGTCAAAATCTTTCAAGATCTAACTCCCCTTGTGACTTCTGGCATCTAGCCAAAAACATCTCCAAAAACTTTGCTTCTTCTTTCCCTCCTTTATTTCAACCAGATGACACCCACTGCTATGACATCTATCTCTAAAGCTGAACTCTTTGCTCAGTTCTTTGCTAAAAACTCTACCTTGGATGGTTTAGGAATTGTTCCTCCCTCTCCTCCACACTCTGACTACTTCATGCTACCAATTAAAATTCTTTGCAGTGATGTTTTCAATGCCCTCGCTGGCCTAAACCCTCAGAAGGCTTATGGACCTGATGGAGTTCCTCTTAATGTTCCTCGAAATTGTGCCTCCATGCTTGCACCTTGCCCAGTCAAACTCTTTCAACTCTGTCTGTCAACATCTACCTTTCTTTCTTGCAGGATGTTTGCCTACATTTAGCCTGTTCCTAAAAAGGGTGACTGTTTTAATCCCTCAAACTACTGTCCTATTGCTTTAATTTCCTGCTTATCTGAAGTTTTTAATCTTTCCTCAACAGGAAGATTCTTAAACATCTATCACTTCACAACCTTCTATCTGATCGCCAGCATGGGTTCCATCAAGGCCACTCTAGTGGTGATCTTCTGGTTTTCCATACTGAGTCTTGGTCATCCTCATTTAGAGATTTTGGTGAAACTTTTCTGTTGCCTTAGACATATCAAAAGCTTTTGATAGAGCCTGGCACAAAGCTTTAACTTCCAAACTATCCTCCTATGGGTTCTATCCTTCTCTCTGTAACTCTATCTCAAGTTTCCTTTCTGACCATTATATTGCTGCTGTGGTAGATGGTCACTGTTCTCCTAAATCTATTAACAGTGGTGCTCCTCAGGGTTCTGTCCTGTCATCCACTCACTTCCTTATATTTATTAATGAACTTCTAAACCAAACTTGTTGTCCTATCCACTCGTATGCTGATGATACTACCCTGCATTTTTCCACGTCTTTTCGTCAATGTCCAACCGTTCAGCAAGTAAATAGTTCATGCGAGGAACCCACAGAACACCTGACTTCTGATCTCTCTAATTTTTTTTATCAGGGCAGAGCAAACTTAGTATTGTTCACTGCCTCAAAAACTCAATTCCTCCATCTATCAACTCAACACAACATTTCAGATAACTATCCATTCTTCTTCACTGATACTTAGCATTTCCCCTCTTCTATGAACATCCTATGTCTGTCCTTTACTTATAATCTAAGCCAGAAACTTCACATTTCATCTCTAGCTAAAACAGCCTCTATGAAGTTTCCTTTTTAGGAACAGGCTGAATGTAGACAAACTTCCAGGAAGAAGGAAAGGTAGATGTTGATAAAGTTGAAAGAGATTGACTAGTGAAGGTGCAAACCTGGAGGCACAGTTTTGGAGAACAATAGGAGGGATCCCATCAGGTCCATAAGCCTTCTAAGGGGATAGGCCAGCGAGGGCATGAAAAACATCATCGCAAAGGATTTTAATGAATAGCACGAAGTAGTCAGAAGGTGGAGGAGAAGGAGGAACAAGCCCAGAATCGTCCAAGATAGAGTTTTTAGCAAAGGTTTAACCAAAGAGTTCAGCTTTAGAGATAGATGTGATAGCAGTGGTGCCATCTGGTTGAAATAAAGGAAGGAAAAAAGAAGCAAAGTTATTGGAGATGTTTTTGGCTAGGTGCTAGAAGTTATGAGGGGAGTTAGATCTTGAAAGATTTTGAAACTTTGTATTAATGAAGAAGCTTTTGGCTAGTTGGAGAACAGATCTGGCATGGTTCCGGGAAGAAATATAAAGTGCATGAGATTCTGTTGATGGAAGGCTGAAATACCTTTTATGGGCCACCTCTTTGTCATGTATAGCATGAGAACAGGCTGTGTTAACCTCTTTGGTAAGGCAAGTCAAAACGCACGCCACGCATCATATCCAGGATTTCCACGCACGTGGCAAACTTTATAACCCCACCACTAACATTCACAAAACTAACAATAATCATAACATACCATGTATCATAATATCCAGATTGATTCCATTGTGCCTTACACACCAATATTCAGTCTAAAATAAATTGCAATTTATATTTCACTCTCTAGTTTTCACCAGAGGGTGGTGGCAATGGAAGGTTGTAGTCCTCCTCCTCTGATTGATAAAGTATGCAAGTATGTGCAAGTAATTACTGTACCAGCTGAGAGAGAGAGAGAGAGAGAAAGAGAGAGAACAGCCACCTCACACGTGTGTAGATGTTTTCATCCGCTAAATTATACTATAATATTTTGGCAATAAGTGAAATAATAACAAATAGAGATACGTACCAGTACTATAATAACAACAAAAGCAAAACACGACTGCTGCCAAACATTTTGCTTTGTCACACTCTTTTCCACCACCCATCCCACCACTTTTCTTGTGAGGAGGAAAGGAGAGAAAAGAACAAGATACTAGATAACAGAGGGTAAAGGGGAGATAGCAAGCAATATAGGGAGAGACTGGTTGAGAAAGAGGTATATAAATAATGTTCATCATAGCAGAACAATTTCGTACAATGAAACAGAGATGTTTCAGTATCTCCACAGATGATAGTTTTACATGAAACACACTCTCTCTCTCTCTCTCTCTCTCTCTCTCTCTCTCTCTCTCTCTCTCTCTCTCTCTCTCTCTCTCTCTCTCTCTCTCTCTCTCTCTCTCTCTCTCTCTCTCTCTCTCTCTCTCTCTCTCTCTCTCTCTCTCTCTCTCTCTCTCTCTCTCATTTCAAGATAACAGAGAAAAGGAAAAAATAAAAACAGAAACAGATGAGAGGAGTGGGGAAGGGAGGGGTAATACATGACCAAAGGTGCTAGTAAGTATGTTCTGGCAACTCAATGGATGCGAGGTTTCTACACTCACAAGTATCATATTTTTCCTCACTTTATTTGTGTTATTCATGGTAGAAACCAAGGATATTTGACTACCAGTGGTAGAAACCGCCTGCTAAGATCAACTATGAGTGCTCACACTCACATTCACACTGGCTCAAATGACCATGACGCAGTATGCGCATCACTCTGATATGCTACAAGAGATGAAATGACGCATATACTGCGTCATCGTGCCATAAGGGTTAAACCAAAGTTTGGAAGGTTTAGGTCGGGAAAAAAGAGTGAGGAATATACACCTCCATGCCAGACACTATCACCTTGTTTATGTGCTCAGCACCTTAGACTATGAATGTTGCAGAAGCTAACGAAGAAAAAAGTTGAGGGAAGCATCAAGACACTGAGGGTCAATACCAGAAGAGCAGCCTGACCTGGGGGACATTTGTGGTCCCCTCCCCAGATGGGGACTCTGAGTAGGAGTCACCATGATAATATTGAATTTTGAGTGAAGGGTGTATGTAGTTTTGCATGAAGGAAGAGAGTTGTCTTCATAGGACAGGCTGTGACTGCCCCCTTGTGTTGTGAGACACAAAGGGAAACATTTAGTGAGGTCACAGCTGGGTTTATTGATATGTTCACAGTACCCCCCTGATCCAGTGCTTAAGACCTCACCGGGGGTAATTATTGTTTCAGCAGGTGTCAGCTGCTCTTCTCATCTTGCTAACTGCATGCCTCCCTTCCTCCCACAGCCTCGCTGCACAAGACTTTCATCTTTCTCTCACCCCTATTCTACCCACTTCTCTAATGCATGAGTTAATCTGTATTCTCAGTTATTTATTCCTTCCTCTGGTAAACTCTGGAACTCCCTACCTGCTTCTGTATTTTCACCTTCCTATGATGAACTCTTTCAAGAAGGAAGTTTTAAGATACTTATCCTGTATTTTTGACTAACACTTTCAACTCTGTATGGGGACTGGCACCTCAGTTGTTTTTTGCATAATCCATTCTTTTCATTGCCTTCTTTCTTGTAGATGCTTATAAAGATTTCATTTATTAATTTTAATGCTGTGAATTGTTGCATATTGCAGTGAAAGGGTTATAAAACATAAATTATTTTTGGAATAAGAGGGAAAGAACATGTTAAATTTACAACCTTATCCTGTTAAGTTAGTGATGGTTACCCTAGGCCTATGCACCTGATAGACCTCCCTGATCTCGTGCTAACAGCGTCATGTCTCATGCTGTGGAAGGGAATTAACACAAAAAGGGATTGAACAGTTGACTAACTGCATGTGGAATAGTATGATTGATGAGAGTGATGCATCTGAGGATAGTGAGTTATGATGATAGTGTAATAGGTAAGCATTATGAGCCTGATTTTGCTGATGAAGAGTCGTCAAATACCATATTTGATGGTTCATAAGACGCACCTTTTCACCAAAAAAATGTCTCAGGAAATGAGCTTGCATCCGATGAGGCCAAGGTTCAGCATTGAAGCAGTGGTTGATGGTAAGTCTGTGCCAACAGAAGCTCTAAAATCAAACCCCAGACATCTTCACACATGTAAACAAAGTGATGATTGGTACTACACCACAAAACAACTCTTTCTTTGAAGGTAACAATATATAATAGGTCATACTTACCAGTAATTCACATAGAATGAAACCAGTCAGGAAAAACTTGCCTAAGTGACCATAGACTATGCATTGCATGTGCCAAAACAAACACACAGTTGGTTACACGCCGAACCCGGTGACACGGGCAAGCTTCACTGCGTTCTTTACAGTGTGATGCTGTTACTCCTTGAGGTAAGACACACTTTCTTACAATTAAAATTGCACCTATCTTTTGACATTCTTATGAACAAACTTTATTACACTTGTAGTCTCTCACAGTCACTGCCGACACCATGTGCCAGGTATATGTTTACATCTCACAGCAGGATTGGTACATAGGCTATTAACAGATATTAAAGTTTTTAAATGCAAAATATTGGGATCTAATAATGATCTAAATGCATGTGAGAGTCTTCAAATGTCAGGTGAAATCCTTCACTTCATATTCAGAGCTTAAATCCACTCATTTACCTTTATTTCATTTCAGTGGGCCAAAACTGGGTGCGTCTTATGAGCCCATGCGTCTTATGAGCCATCAAATACAGTAGTTTCCTTCCTTAATTTTATGTTATCTCAAGATGATTTTGCAAAAAAAAACAAGAAATAAAAAAAAAAAAATCAGCTGGAGCGAGCTTGTATCTCAGCTTTATACTTGACTGATACTGTATTGATTAAGATAGAACTTTTATATTAGTCATTTATTTTATTTATTTTTTCTTATAACCCCTAACTGCTGGGTGACACACTAGTACATGGCTTATGAAAGGACGGGTGACGCGTATGTGCATGAGGACATTTTCCTGCCTTCAATCAAATACAGGAGGGTGATAATTGTTTTGAGCATAAACTGGTAACATTTATAAATTTGCTGGCTTGCACCAATCCAGTTTCAATACACATAGAAGCTCCATAATGGATGGAAGGCTATTCAACTGGTCCTGATGTGTGAAGGGAAGGACGCCACATGTGTCCACTTGTGTCAGTGACTTTTACTTTAAGGATATATAATAGTATGAATAGTGATGAGTGATGTACTATAGTAATAGACATTACTACACTAGTGTACAAGTGATATATTTATTGTATTTAAATGACAATTTAAATGCAAATGTCAGTGCATTGTATCCCATACTTAAAGATAAGAATATTCCAACAAAAGCTAAAACCATAATATTTACAACAATACTAAGACCAGTACTTCTATATGGGTCAGAAACTTGGACACTGACAACAAGAACATCTTCACAAATACAAGCAGCAGAAATGAGAGTTCTGAGAATGATCCGAGGTGTGACCAGACTTGATAGAATTAGAAATGAAGAAACCAGAGAGAGATTAGGGATAACATCTATACTGAAGATAATTGAAAAGAACAAATTGAGATGGTATGGACATGTCCGAAGAATGGAAGATACAAGATACGCAAGGAAGTTTCTGGAATGGGTTCCTCTAGGCAGGAGGCCGGTGGGACGACCTAGGAAGCGATGGATGCAGGGAGTTGAAGAAGCTACTGAACAAAGAGGAAGAAATCTACAAGAAATAACTAGAGATGAGGATTTCATGGATAGAGACCTTTGGAGAAGATTCGTAGAGGCCGGACACTGACAGGCATTGCCTACCTTGCGTCTGGTGAGAAAAAGTGAGAAATGACAATTATAACAAGATGTAATGTTCTCAAGCAAACTGAGTTTATCATTATATATATCTCCATTCCAAAATGTAAGGAAAGTAACTGGATCACCATTAGTACATGGTGAAAAGCAGCAACTGTTTTTTCTGTTCTTCATCATTCCAAAATGTAAGGAAAGTAACTGGATCACCATTAGTACATGGTGAAAAGCAGCAACTGGTTTTTTTTCTGTTCTTCATTTCCCTAAAAAAACATGTAAGGAAAGTTACATCACAGTATACTGTAAAGAGGAAGTGTTTATTTATTTATTTATTTTTTTACTCTACTTTTTATTTCAACCAAAAAAAATGTAAGGAAATACGTTATAACAATATAAGAATGTAATGGGAAGAAGATGGGGCAACACAGTGAACAATGATAAGTACAAAACTGTGTTCATGTCAGCTGTAGCCACAGCCATAATCAGTCAAACAGACTCACACCAGGTCATCTGGGGAGATGAGATATTGTTGTTCATCCTCTACTCATGGCTAAATTACAACATGTAGAATTCTGGCCACAGCACTGTTGTAAAGAAGAAGGGTTGGCACTTCTCTTTCTTTTGGTTTTATAGCTCTATGTTAAGTAGATAAGGAAACATGATAGTGGGAAAATCAAATACTTTCTAATTAAAACCCCCACCAGACACTAGACAAATGAATCTATAGATAGATTTTTTTCTTTTTTAATTTTTGCCGTGAAGCATCTATATTATTTTTTTTATACATTTATATGAAGGCTTGGAGTCACTCACTCATTGCAAAGGCAATGTCCAGGACTTGTGTCCGGGACGTGGTTTCCTTCCCTCCCCGCATCTTTCTTTTTTTTCACATGTTCTTTGTTTAACTACATGTTATTGGGCAAAGCTGCATCTGTTTGGTAAAGTTTGAAGCATGGTACAACTCACAACTGACAGACATCACAGCTATATATGTTTTTAAGCAGAGCACAGTAGACACATTTTCTCGACTTTCTTATTATTTATTTTATTGCAGAGGGAGGATCATGGGATCCTCCCTCTGCAATAAAATGTCTTCCCCTTTGTAAATTATATGACAGTTGAGTGTTCCAATGTCCAGCAATCTGAGATTTTTTTTTTTTTTTTTTTTTCGTTTCTTCACACCCTTTCAAGCTGATGATTGTACTGAGATTATTTGGTCCATAAGGTCTACTCCAGCCATGTGGTCCTTCTTGTATTTGATACACACATCTGGCTTACTTGTTTTCCTCCTACTGTTACTTCTTCCGTAGAATCATCATATATTGTGCTTAACATGTTCACATATTTTTTATCCTTCCATTTTTTATGTACATCATCTTACGCTTGTACTACACTATAATTTCACCTTAATTAGAGTTTTGGATTTTGCTTCTTGGGAAAGGATTTTTCTTTTGAATCTCACAGTGCCTGCTGCATCTGTTTTATTAGCAAGTAGAATTTCAAATAATTTTGGTGATGAATAGAAGTCATCAACTCCCAGAATGAAGCCCAGAATCAGAAGGGATTGCATTAGTCTCAAAACTATTTTAGTAGGTTTTGTCAGTGTTTTCACTTTCTCATCTGACAAACCTTCTATTTCAAATTCATAGTCTGTTCCTTTTCCAGTATAGACAAAAAGGTCCCAAACATATCCAATATCAGACTCAGCTAGAATATAACTCAGTGCCAAATCTAGCTAATTTTAGTGGAATGTACAGTAAAATCCCTCTTATCCGGCATCAATGGGACCGCCAAAATGCCGGATACCAGAAGTTGCCAGATACTTGAATAGAAGTGAAATTATGTCCACAATCACCACCCTACACTCACGCATCTTACCATAACAAAGATCAGCTGATCGCCGTGCTGCGCGTCGCCACCTACGCTGCCACCTCACACTCACCAACTGTACTAACATTCTCTTTAATACTTTCCTCTTATAAATAAGTTGATGGGTTACAAAAATAAAGTACATATACACTTATTTGCTTTATTCAATATTAGCCAACATGTATAGCATACAATAAAGATATGAAAATGTACGAGTGTTTGTGACACTTTTTCGCTCCCCACACCTCTCATTCAACACTCTCCAGGTCATCAACATCATCAGATTCTGTACTTGTTTGCCCCACTTCTTTTCCCTTACAAGCTACTTTAAAATAGTTTCTAATGTCTCCTTGTTTGCAGCTCCTTCTTCTTTGCAGCAAAAACTCATTCTCAATGCAGTGAAGGGTCATAACATCTTGGGTTGACATGTATGTGCATTGCTCAGCAAACCTGACAAAGCCAGCTATGTGTTTCGCAGCCTGTTCCCAAGTTACTTTAGGCTCATTATCATCATCATCATCATCATCACTATCATCACTAATTTTCTCTAAATGATCTACTACAGCGTTGATAAGTTCCTCGTCTGTGAGAGTGAATGTTACGGCCTGATTTTCGTCCATGTCCACCCATTCCTGTAACGCTTCATCTGTCACTTTAAGTTGCACATTTCCCCCCATTTCCCTCAGTTCGCTCACCTCCGAATTTTTCATGCCACCTACAAACCCTTCAAACTCCTCATCATTCTCATCATCACACATCATCAAAGGGTACAATTTGTGCCAACATCGCATCAATGTTTGCCTTTTAATGTCTAGCCAAGCAAGTGAAGCCATGAATATCGCATCCTTAACATTAAATTGTTTTTGGAACTCGGGGATTGTGCCGTCCTCATAATTAACAAGTTTGCGAAGGAAACTCTTACGATAGTTCATCTTAAAATTTTGAATGACTCCCTGATCCATGGGTTGAATAACACTTGTGACATTAGGGGGCAAATATACAGCAAAAATATTTCCCACAACATGTTCCTGTGCTGGTGGATGAGCTCTACAATTATCTAATAATAAAACTACCTTGGTAGTCTTGGTCTCTGGGAGACCATTTTTCTTCAGATTTTCCTTGACAGATGGCACAAAGCAATGCTTGAACCAGTCAAGGAAAATTTCAGCTGTCATCCAAGCACTTCGTTGGTTACAATAATCGACAGGCAGGTAATTCACATTCTTAAAACAGCGCAGCTTCTTGTGCTTGCCAACCACGCACAACTTGACTTTGTGTGTACCAGCCATGTTAGCACAGCACAGAACTGTCAGCCTGTCCTTGCTCTGTTTGAATCCCTTCACGTCTCCCTCTGACTCGCTTGCAAGTGTGGTTCTTGGCAGACAGCGGTAGAACAGGCCAGTCTCATCGGCGTTGTAAATCTGCTCAGACATCAGGTTATGCTCCTCAACTATCTTTGCAAACCTATAAGAAATAAAAACAGAATGAGGTTTAGATAAAGAAATTAGGTTGGCTTTCTCTCTCTCTCTCTCTCTCTCTCTCTCTCTCTCTCTCTCTCTCTCTCTCTCTCTCTCTCTCTCTCTCTCTCTCTCTCTCTCTCTCTCTCTCTCTCTCTCTCTCTCTCTCTCTCTCCTTATCTGTCGACAAACTCTTCAGCCGAGGGTAAGTTGGCAGATTTTGATTCACCCGAGATGTCCAGCTTCCTTATGCCGTGATGAACCTTGAACCTGTGGAGCCAGCCATCAGAGAACTGGCATGCTCCTTCCTCGCCCATCTTCTTAGCTAAATCACACCCTTTCTCTTGTAGCATTGGGCCTGTAATTGTGACTCCTTCTGATCTTTTCAAGCTGAAGCACTCGTATAACACTTTGTCCATCATTTCACTACAATGATACTGCAGTGTGTGACGATTTTCCACTGCCTTTGGGGTGTTGGTGGCTTTCATGTAATCCCGCAACTTTTCCATTTGGGATTTAATGTCATAAATAGTTGATGAGCCCACACCATATTCCGCCATTAGTTGCTGTCTGCTTTCACCTCTCTCTAATCATCGGCAAATGTCTACCTTCTGCTTAAGTGTAAGCACAACACGCTTCCTCTTTTCTACAACTTTAGGCATGATGAAGGCATCAGGCGATAAACAGTGCACATGCGGGACCGAGTCACTGAGTAAACACAGTGCAGTGGGCCGTGGGTGCTGCAAAGCAGTGCGCTCTGGTGGCGAGGGGACAAAGTATGCCTCACGCAGGAATTTTAATAGATTTTATGAGTACACATTGATTTTTTATTGATTTTAATGCTCGGGGAAAAATGTGCCGGATATTCAAATGCCGGATGAGAGAGATTTTACTGTATCTCTTCCACTTAAGCTTACCTTTCCAAAACAAGAGGGACTCATCAATGCTAACATTTTGCTTTGGAACATAAGGTGACTTGAATCTTTGTACATGAATATCCAGGACCTCCTTGAATTTATATGTTGGATCACTGTCATCCTATCTGTCATTGAAATGCAGATACTTTAGCAGAAGAGCAAATCTGTCTCGATATACATTTTCCCAAAAAAAGGAGTAGACATTAGCTGATTGATAAGAATTAATAGTTGGTTTTCTCACTATTCTTTGTAAAAGCAGCAACCCAAGGAATGCATACATTTCTCCTTTATTAGTGTCTCTCCACAATAAGTTTCTACTTTTCTCCTCATTTTGCCTTTCCTTCTTTTTTCTTCACAAATTTTTGCTGCATACTTATTGGTTTCTGATACAATCAGATCCAGCAGTTCATCATGAAACAGAGCATGAAATATTTCCAAAGGTGATTGGTCATCTTCCAGGATGACTTTTACACCATTATCTCCTGTAAAAGGAAAAGGCTCTCTACTTACAGATGATTGATTTTGCCAATTATAGTGGATATCATCATCTGCCTCCCTTTCTTCATCAACATCACACTGGCTATCTGGCTCAACTTCAGGCTTTGATTCTCCATCAATGTCAGAGCTAATGGTAGATGAGTCATAATCATCAAAATCATCCAAAAAAATCATCATCTACATTCTGCACCAGCAAAGCTATTATATTTTTTCACTTTACAAGTCAAAGGAAGCGTCTATAATTAGATGCTTTTACGACCTACTTCAGTCATATGAGAGTGAATGTCTATATATATAGATGCACCAACAAATAGTACCTTTTTTTAAGGATCTGTATGTAGATTCTCTGTCGGGAAGGGATTAATAAGAAGCTTGTACAATAAAATTTTCATGAAAGTGAGACCAAGTTTAGTGACCATAGATTACATACCTTGAATTATCCCTTAAAGGTCCTCTATTAGCGTTCTCTTCTAAGAAACTATTTTCTTTGTAAATACATTGTGCACCCAAGATATTGTTAGCCATGAGACCACAGGTGATTAACCCCGAAAAAACAAGGATGTTCCTCGTGGACATCTCTCCCAGCCGGGCTAGTTTTGACAATTCAATAAAAATAGGTCATTTTCCATCACCAATTTTTCAGCTCTGCCTTGCCCGATTTTTTAACCCTTGTCTTATGGGTAATTAAATTAATTTCCATCTCCACCTCTGGGTAAATATGGCAAACTTAGAAAATGCCAGAAGATAGTTCTATTTAAAAAAAAAAAAAAATCATTTCTCTTTGTAATTCTGAATACAATGATGTACTTTCCAGTGCACTATGACCCTTGAGAGTAGAGTTATAGCGTATCAAATGTTCCTTCCCTGATGCACAGTGTAACCTGCTGAGCAGAAATAACCTGGAGTGCAATAACAAAGTGCAAATTCTCTCTCTCTCTCTCTCTCTCTCTCTCTCTCTCTCTCTCTCTCTCTCTCTCTCTCTCTCTCTCTCTCTCTCTCTCTCTCTCTCTCTCTCTCTCTCTCTCTCTCTCTCTCTCTCATACACACACAAGGTAGCTTGTAATATTTTTTTTTTTACTCAGCTAGTAAACATAAACTCTGTCTTCATTCTCATTAGTAATATCAGCATCACTCTCAGATGACATGTTTATGTCACTATCCATGTTGCTCCCCTCACTCGGTGGGTGCATTCCACCTTCACTGTCACGGGAGTTACCAGATGTTGTCTCCAGGAGGGAAAAAAGCTTAGTGAGACTGAGCTGAAATAGCCACAGCAGCAACTCAGCTAGTGGAGAGAGTTGCTAGATACTTACAACTGCCTTCCAGCTTGAGTAAGCAGGAGGAAAATACAGTTGTGTGGCGCGAAAAATCATGATTACTGGAATTATCACCGCCCCCCCCAGACGTGGCGATACAGTCATTCATGGACCAATCACCATGTATTAAGGATTAAAATCTTATTAATCCTTCCTCTTGAATCTCCTGCAATCCCAATCTCTCTAGGTGATGTGGTGTTTCTGTGGTGAAGTGATGAAGTGAAGTAACTTTCAGCACTTTCTCAGCCTGTTCTCAAATGGTTGCATGCCATGCAGCAGCCTGGCTGGGGCCCCAAGCGTCCTTTATCTGCTTCCCTCACCATCTTTCAGTCACTCACTCACATGAACACCTAACTCTATCATTTTGTAGACACACTGAAAGAAAGAGTATTGCTGTTTGTCACATATAACACACAAGAAAAAAAATTGTAATCATCATGGCTGGGAAAATGTATGAGCAAAACACAGTATATTAGTGTCTTATTTTTCTCTGGTAAAACCACTTTTGATGTTTGGGAGAATATATTCTAACTTTCTCTCCCAATAGCATTTTCACTGAGAGGTTGTTTTGGAGTAAACCTGCCCTTATGTGGAGTGGAAGTCACTGGCCACTTATCCCTATCAGAGGAATCAGAGAAAGAGGAATGATTATTTAACTCTGTAGCCATCACTATGGTTTGCAGGACACTGTGGCTCAGGAGACATTTTTGTGAGGAAAGGAAGTTTGCAGGCCCAAAAATTCTTACAGAAATTTGAAATTAAGCCCACAAAATGCAAGTCAATTATAGATGCCACCTGCCCTCCATGTTGCATCAACTATAGACCCCACTTGCACTCTACATTGCATCAACTGTAGATGCTACTGGCCCTTTAGGATTTAAAGACACTTCAAAGATAGAAATCAAATCAATTATAATACTTAAGAAGTAACTAGTAATTGATGGGTTTTCCCTTCCTTCTTATGCATTTTTAAGCAGTGAAGGAAGCAACTAAGCAAGGTTTCCTGAGTATTTCTGGATTTACCCTATTTGCCACTGCATTAGACATTTTTTTCGTGAAAAAAAGATATCTAATAATCATCCTGCATCTAATGTGGCTGTATTACAGGTGCCTAGATGCGTCTTCTTCAGTTCTCAAAAGGGCTTAGAATTTTAGCTCCTCAGGGCTCTGCCCATTTGCCACTTAAGAATAGACCAGCAGAGTTGCCCAGAGTGTTGCTCAGGGAAAAAGTGTCCAACAGTTCATTGGCAATGTGTCCCTCTCAGAGTCCACAGCAACCTTAACCACTCGTTCCTTGAAGTTTCTGGTATTTATAAGTGAATTGCTGGTCTTCCAGGCCTTGTGATATTGTCAGTTGGATAAAAGTAATCATATAGGGCCAATTCTTCACTTTTCTCTGATCGAAGGAAAGAGACAGGCAGACACACTGGTTATTCTTGTTTAATGGTTGTTACATTTAAAGAACAGGCATATAGTATATGCCATAGCCTAGTTAAGACATTCCGGGTCAAAATGATGCCTGATGTTGGCCAAATGTGAGTAATAAAACTTGCTGCATGGTACTGTACATACAGCAGTTATGAAATAAAATCTCAAAGTGTCTCTTAGTTGGTATTTTCACACTATTTCTGCATTTTGGGTGTGTTTCATCTCTTAGTTATCCCTGTTTATTATCTTATTCTGTTGAGACAGACTGCAGGTATTATAACATAACAAAATATGGTCTATTACCTATTATGGAGCAACGGGAAACTGTGATGTAGGTAGCACGTCTAGCAGCTGTTCAGGTCACAGGTCATTCAAAGGGACGAGAGCAAGGTCCCTTGTTAGGGACCTTGTTAGGGAATCTGCTTCTCAGATTCCTCCATGTTAAGGGAACATTCTATCCAGTGTATCACTTCTTCAGACCTGTCCTACTTCATCATCTGTGCAGATACAAGCCACTCTGTAGAGTATTTTAGCGTGAACTGGTTGTATCATTCATGACCTCACACTGCATTATGGCATTGTACCAAAACACAATCATGTGTTGGAAGTCGTGGCACAAGACAGGAAGGCCATTCAGACACCTTTACGTGTTCTGCCAGAATGCCACACGCCACTGGAAGGCTTGCCTGTTCCACGCTCATTGTAAGCAAAAGTTACTATTCACTTAATGTGATACAGTTCATGCTACACAGTTTTAATAATGGTTTTCACTCATGACTGACTTATATGCAGATAATTCTGTATGTTTGAGATTTTATTGAAAACAACACGCACACATAGGCTTGTTTTCACCTTACATGTTTGCATCACTGCCCATGAGTGGCTGTGCCTTTCACTCCATTCCCCACTAAATGTGATGTATACCAAAATAGATGGATTCCTTCACAGAAAATTGGAATTACAAGACTATTTAAAAGAGAAAAATCCAAAGGTGGTGTGTTTAACAGAAACAAAATGAAAAGAAGATAACCAGATAGTCATTAACTACAATATATGGAGAAGAGACAGGATTAGTAAAAGGAGGTGGAGGTGTAATGATAATGATAAGAAAAGAGGTGAAGACAAAAATAGGGAAATTTGGAGGAGGAAAAGCAGAATTAGTGAGTATTAACTTGAAGGACGACAATGGAGAAATATTAGAACCTATGTACCACCTAAAACAAATTCCTGGAACAAGGAAGAACACGAGAAAATAATAGAAGAGTGTTTGAGTAAATTAATCAAAAGTAATAAAAGAGTATTATTGGCTGGTGACTTCAATTGCAAAGAAGTAAACTGGAAAATTTTTTAATCAGAAAGAAATGAGACTGAATGGGGAGAAACTGACTATGGAAAACACAATGATGCAATGGGTGACAAAGTACAAGATATAGGAGAGATGACAAACCAGGAAGACTAGACCTAATACAAACAAAAGGAATTGACCTAACTAAAGAATTTAGATAATTATGCACCATGGGTAAAAATGACCTTATAATGAAAAAAATAGAGACTGATAATGATTTCAGTGAAGAGGATGAATCATACAAAGAAAATAGGAGAAACTATGGAAAAGCAAATATAGATGGTCTTAAGAAATTTTATGAAGGAATGGACTAGGTAAAGTTGAAAAGAGCAAATGATGTGCAAGATAGATATGACATTTTAATGGAAGTATATGAAAAGGAGTGAATAAATATGTCCCATTATACAAACCTAAAGAAAAAGGAAAACAGGTGTGGTTCAATGCAAGATGTGCAAATGCAAAGAAAAGAGACAAAGCATGGATAAGAATGAAGAGAAATCAAAACCAGAAAAATTAGAGAGGACTTTAAGATATCAAGAAATTAATATGTGAATATAAGGAGAGAAAAAGAGAAAGAATATGAAAAGATATAGTTGAAAAGTGCAAGGATGAACTAGAACTATTCTACAGACTTAAAAATAAAAAAAATAAATAAATAAATAAGCTAAAACTCAAAATATAGAATAATAGAAATTAAACATATGGAAACTCAAAAGACATGAGTGAATTGCTAAACACAAAGTTTCAACAAGTTTTCACAGAAGAATCAGAATTTAAAGAACCACAAGACAAAAAGACAAAAAAGCAGATGTGGGAAATTATAGTAATTAAAGAAGTTTATAAAATGATGGAGGAATTGGAAGAGAGGAAAGCAACAGAACCAAATGGAATATCAGGATTCATTTTAAAAGAGTGCAGGAAACAATTCATTGAACCAGTATATGACATAATTAAGTGCTCAATATCAACTGGAAGAGTGCCTAAGGAATGGAAGCAAACAGACATAGTGCCAATTTATAAAAGTGGAAAGAAAGAAGAACCACTAAACTATAGACCAGTATCAATGACCAGCATAGTATGTAAGATCTGTGAAAAAGTGATAAAGAAGCAGTGAAAAGTATTTCTAAAAATACATAATATAATAACAGAAAAACAGTGTAGCTTAAGACAAAATCAATCATGTGTAACCAATTTGATAAGCTTTTATTTAAGAGTGACTGATATAACAGAGGAGAGGAATGGATGGGTAGACTGTGTGTATTTAGATCTAAAAAAAATTTCAACAAAGTTCCCCACAACAGGCTGTTACGGAAGCTAGAAAATCTAGGATTAAATGGAAAAATAAAAAAAATGGATGGAAAGTTACCTAAAGGGAAGAGAAATGACATTGGTAGTAAAAGATGTAAAATCAAAATGGAGAAAAGTAGATAGTGGAGTACCACAAGGATCAGTGCTGGCACCAATACAGTATGTGCGGAAAGTTTTGTTGCCACCTGAAAAAAAAAAATTGTTTATGTTTTTGCAAGGAGAAAGCTTATAAATAACATGCATCTTCAAAATTCTCATTATTTACTGGCATTACCCTTCTTCTTTACAATGTCCTTAAGGTATTTAAAGACACTTAATGCAAGATTTTGAAGGTAAGTAGTGAAAAGCTGGCCCACACCTTGACTGCAGTCTCAAGTTTAGCCACAGATGACATGACCATACTGTGCAGTTGTCTCTTTGTTTCTGACCACAATTTTTTTATCAGACTGATAACTGGCCTGTTCCCAAGCCAATCATGAAAAAAGGGAATCCTACAGTCTGTCAACCACTGTATAACAAACTTTGCAACATGTGCAGGGGCCAAATCCTGCATGAACACTTTTGCTTTTGTTTCTGCAAAAGAATCACACAACACATCATTTAAAAGTTCTAAGTAATTGTTCAACTTTATCATTTGCAGGAAGAATCACAAATTCACCAACTCCATGATAAGTGATGCTGGGTGTTTAACAAACTTAGAGGTGTACTTAGAATCCAAGGGGTTGCTGTCTGGCCTGTGGTACACTTTTGATGAAGGACTCCCAGTGACAGTAAAAGTTGCCTCATCACTCCACAGCAGTTTTCTACTGCTTCTCATTCCATGATAGGTATTTCTTGCAGAATTTAGTTCTCTTGTCTTTCTGCAATGCATTTAACTGTGGCTTTTTGTGGGCACAGTAACTCTTGTATCCCAAGTCATCATGGAGCATCTACCAGACACTCCTCAGAGACACATCTTTCAGTAATTCT